>NC_029772.3:105642061-105660330 GCF_000817695.3 Arachis duranensis | reverse complement strand
TTAAATAATATATATTTATACATAAATATATAATGATAAATTTTAATAAAGAAAAGTAAAAGTAGACAATGAAAATATCAAATAATATGAACAATTGATATATTGAATGCTTAATTTATTAGGTATACGAATGGTTACTCTAATATTAAAATTTAGATAAATAATTAAATATAATGTATTTTTATTTTATTGAACTAATTTTAAAATTCATTGTTCATGTTATTCACAAAAATATTGTCTATCAAGCAAAATTTTTTTAATAATTAATTTTAATGTATAAATAATATTTGTAAAAATATTTATACTTCCAATACATTTCAAGATAAGAATTGGTGTAAAATAAGGTTGGAAAGAAGTCAATTAAAATAAAATAAACGACGGGTAGGCATGAAAAACCTAAAATGCCCCTTGTGTGTATGCTGCTAGTCTCTGTCCTCTCTTCCCTTCGTTTTGAGGTCAGGAACGACGCGATGGTATGTGAGGAGCAGAGCGCCAACCATTTCCGATAAGCAAATCCCCACCAACACACCACGTGTCATCCACACGATTTTCCCACTATATATATTCTTTTATTTTTTGGGGATATTTTTCATACCATACTTCACACACCAGAGACTGAAACATCCCAAGAGGTTCAAACTTCGAAGATGGCTGCTACCTCCTTGTGTTCATCAACCCTCCAATCCCAAATCAATGGAATCAATCTTTCTAAAACCTCTCTTTCCCAACCACCTTCCCTCACTTTCTCTAGGTATATTCCTTCCTTTTTCTTCGCTTTTAAGCAATATAAAGTCACGAGTTTTATTTTATTTTATTATTTTCACTGAATTCTGTGTTCATTGGAAGCAAATCTATTGAAATCTAGAAATTTTTTTTTGAATTTTGCTGTGGAAATCTGAAAGTCTTTATTATGATTGAAATCAGTTCAATTCTGTAACACCTTTAGGGTGTCTATCGTGATACCTTGCTCTGGATGAGAATGTTACCATCATGCAAGTGTTGTCCCATTCTTATGCTGGTTTTTGTTAGATCTTATATGTAATCAACTCTAGGCATTTGAAAGGGGAGCAAGAACTAACAACCTTTTATGCTGTTTTAGAAGTCAGATAATTGATGATTCTGTTAATTTGCAACCTTGCTATTAGATTTGACACTGGCCTATTGCCAATGCATGAGGTTTGATAGTTTTATTCACAATAACAGGATAAAGAAATTGCTACCTTCTGATGAAACTATTTCCCCTAAAGTCAATATATTTATGCAGTGTGTAGTGCTTCTTGAAGGGATAATGTGCTCTGCTTTAATCCTGATTTGTTAATTGCTATCTTGTGAGTTCAGGAGGAGATTTTCAACCATAGTGAAGGCTTCGTCTCGTGTGGACAAGTTTTCAAAGAGTGACATCATTGTTTCTCCGTCAATTCTTTCTGCCAACTTTTCGAAATTGGGAGAGCAGGTTCTATAATACGCGTTATATTCTGTATTCAATATCCAATATTTTGGTTTGGCTACTAAACAAGAAGATTATCAGTCAAAAGACAACAGTTTCTTACAATGTTTAATATATTAATCATAATCCATTTACCAAGTTTGCGAATATTAGTAGCTATGTCTTTTAGTTAGCAAGTCACTCTTACCATGTTTTCTGATTTTCAGCAGTTATGATTCTTGAAGTTTGTTCCTTAACATGTCTAGGTGAAAGCAGTGGAGTTAGCTGGTTGTGATTGGATTCATGTTGATGTAATGGATGGTCGTTTTGTTCCAAACATTACAATTGGACCTCTTGTGGTTGATGCATTACGCCCAGTGACTGATCTTCCTCTGGATGTGCACCTGGTACTCATCTTTATACATATTTTGCATTTAGATGACTTAACGTTGTATGTACTTTTTCTGACTATTGTTAAAGCACTGCAGATGATTGTAGAACCTGAACAGCGGGTGCCAGATTTTATCAAGGCAGGAGCTGACATAGTCAGTATCCACTGTGAGCAATCTTCCACCATTCATTTACATCGGACAGTTAATCAAGTAAGGTTTCCTCTTGATCTGTATACTTCTTAACTAATATTGTTTCAACTGAAAGTTGATACAAAGGGGATTAACTTGATTAGAACTTAACCAATATGATTAACCTGTAGAGATAATGCCATGTCTACTTACATTAGTACATATATTTCTATTCTATTATATGGATGGAAAGAGTTCACAAAAGCCTCAAGGAAATTTGTGAAGGAGGATTAAACCTTAGAATGAGCTCAGCATTTCCTAAAACAAAAGTAGAGTAAATCCTAAAACTCAGCATTTCCTAGAATGTTTTAATATTTCAATGAACACCCAATGGTAAAATTACTTCACATCTCTCTTTTTTATCCATTTCTTTGTTTGTGTGGGTAAGTAATCAACTATTATTTAGGTTATGGTAAAATGCAGTAGAAGCCATTGGTCTCTTTTTGTATATGGCCAGACTTATATGAAGCTATCTACTTATTTCTGATGAGGTATGCTTAGCCTCTTAATATCAATTAAGTATCTAAATTAATTTTCGAGTTAAGCTGCCTTGTTTTTTCTCAGGAGTGTTCCTTTTCCAAAAGCTATATATGCTCTGTAGCATGAAATTTGAGGCCTCACTGTTGAGTTTATGATTTTAAAGAGTATTGGTTTCTTGGTTTCAGGCTATGAACAACATATATGAGATGGGGAAAAATGTTTTTAAGACAGAACTAGAAAGTTTTCCACTCCCCTCTTAGCTTTTCAGTTCAAATATATATGATTACACTCTTTTGATATAGGTGAAAAGCCTGGGAGCTAAAGCTGGAGTTGTCCTAAACCCTGCTACCCCACTAAGTGCAATAGAATATGTTCTCGATGGTGAGCACTTGATTCCCCATGTTTCCCCCCTATATTTTAGCTATATAATAAGAACATTCATAATGATTAGTTCTCAGTTTGCTATATGTGGCTTGTTAAAGCCTAGCCCACTGGCCAATACCAACCTTCATAATAGGCTTGGTATAGAACAAAATGTTGCTGAAGCTTATCAGTAAATTGGAGTTCTAATTGTAGTGAGCATATTATTCTGCTATATGTGTACTGTGTAGTTCTCTTGGCCAAAAGGGTACATTTTGAGCAGTTCTGTAGATATAACAGGAAACTCAGTTTATTTTCTTATTAATTTTAACTACTCATGAAAAATACATGGACATTTTGTTTCCTAATTAAAGGAAGTAACAAAAAGCGAAAAAAAAAACTTCTTTCACAACATATTGAACTTCTGCATTCCATTTTTTAATTTGTTTTGGTAGTTAAAGATAGAAAAATTGATATTTTACTATCGTATTGGCAGTGGTTGATTTGGTCCTAATTATGTCCGTGAACCCTGGCTTTGGTGGCCAGAGTTTTATCGAGAGCCAAGTAAAGAAAATTGCTGATTTGAGAAGATTGTGTGTGGAGAAGGTACATGATGCAATCATTTCATCGTGTGTTTGTGTATTATTTTGTTCTTTCCTTTCAACTTTCTGTGTCTTACATAAACTCTAAATGCATTTTTTCTACCTCTCGTTCTTACCAGGGTGTAAATCCGTGGATTGAAGTGGATGGTGGTGTTGGTCCTGCAAATGCTTACAAGGTGCCTTATAAATAATATCTTCCATCCATCTATAATTTAGACTGATCTGTAACAAGTCTTGTTTATGGTGAATTGGGGAATTATTGCTTATTTCAAGTGTAATTAGTCATGAAAAACGCAACATTTCCATAGTGTATTTTACTATAAAGAAATGAGGGAAGCGCATACTTGTTTATTCATCAAATTCAGATGCTCTACAGGGTATAGAAACCAGAGATCCTTTTGAATTTCAAGATCCAACTGAGTTTAATCTTGCTTGGCAGGTGATTGAAGCTGGAGCTAATGCTCTCGTTGCTGGTTCTGCTGTGTTTGGAGCTAAAGATTATGCTGAAGGTAAACAATTAAATAATAATTTCTGATATATGGTTTGGCTTATGTTGCTATGCTTGGAAAATGTGATTTTTGAATACTTTGCTTGATTGCAATCCCTTGCAGCTATAAGAGGTATCAAAACCAGCAAAAGACCTGAACCAGTTGCTGTGTGAAGTGCTTCCATGGTGTCCTATTCATTTTATGCATCAATGCTGCTAGCTGTTTGCCCTGTATAGATCTCTTCAATTAAGTTTTGCCTTCGGTGGTTGAAGATCAAAATTTACTGCCAGCATAAGAAATAATCAAGTAAAATAGTGGCGGGCATTGTTTGGGAGATAGTTTCATTGTGAAAAATCATTGTATAATAATAATGTTACACACTTGTACTCAGTGATTCAAATTACTGCTTGTATTTGACAGATACATATTCAACACAAGACTTATGGTCTGAGTGAAAAGATGTCGACCTTTATTACCACAGATTGATTTTTCTGAGTTTGTAGTTTTGTACTTTGCAGACAATGTTCATGATTATTTAATGTGGAACTTCTCCACATCCATGTTTAGTCTAGGTTCCAATATTTTCTTATTTACATTAAACTATATATTGAATTGCATTACACAATGATACATACAAACTGAGAGAGGGCAACTGTACAATAGCCCCTTTTCAAATAACAAAAACGGATTTGTATCTTCTCTGAATATGTTCACATGTCTATCATTTGATGGTGTATCATTTTAACCTCGTTTTTTCTAGAGCAATGGAATCAATGATAGAGATGAGCATATAAACAAGGTTATGTTCTATTCAAATTCTCAAAAGATTTAACCCCTAAACGGCCAAGGAGCAAAGTATGACTACACAGTTCGTCTGCAAACAGGACAAGAGTGATTCTTGACTAGCCATCTGTCCACACATGTCAAGTGAAATGTATGACGACAACGTGGTAAGCTTCTTGCAGTTTCTCCTACAACAATGTCCTGTAAATTTCACCTCTCATTGTTAGGGTCACTACGCTACCAACATCATCTAAAGTTCATATGGAGATAATGAAGGACTGTAACATGTACTACTCCAATCAAATGCTTCTTTGTGGCTATACAAGAATTCATGAAGAAAAGGGATCAGGATATTTAAACATTGGCTCAGAAAGAACATCACCTGTAAACATATTGCACAGCAGGTATCCTCTGCTTTCATGTCCTTCAAGATGACATGTTGTGGTAACTTGTTCAATGAATCCTTTGTCATTCCTCTGGATGCTACTACATTATTAACATCGTGAATCTCATCGTAGCCTCTATTACCATGGGCAACCTGTTCAAACTATAGAAAATAACCATACATTAGAAACTAGCTATGCTCATACAGACTACTAATCAATGAAAGTTTGTAAGCAGTAAACATGTGGAAGTAGTATAGCATACAGAATCAACACACAGAATTTTGAAAGTTTATTGTACTCATGCGTAAGTAAATAAAAATATAAAATGATCAATATGAGTTCTACAGAATAATCATGATAAAAAACTACTGGTAGCATGGGAGACCAAGGATTGGTCTTGATGTCCAACAGTTTCATATTTTACTTCTAAAGTCTTAACTTCAATTGGGAATCATATGATTGGCCGAATCAACTATGTTCAACTAATGAAAAATCATCCAATGAGAACAATATTATATTTGGATTGGAATGAACAAACTGAATATCCCAGGAAAAGTTGTTGAATGTGAAATATCTAGTCCAAAGTCTCCTACCACTTCTAAATTGTCTTATGTCAGATAAATGAAAGCAAAATCCTTGTATGGATAATTCGATTAACCAGGGTACCAGACCATGTTTGATTATGCCTCTTACAAATGTTTCCAATTGTCGAAACAAGCTTATCGGATGTCAAATTGTTTTGCTTCTGTCATACTATATGTTGTAACTGTCTGGATAAATAATCAAATATATCTTCACGTTCCATAAATTCAGATCTGCGTTGTTACTTTCTTACAAATTACATGGTGAAACTTTCTCTGTTTTGTTAATTTTGGATTTGTATATGATATGTGACGTGCTATTAGTTCAAAATGTGAAAAACCAATTGAAGGTAGTGCATTCACATTAAAATAGCTAAGAGTCATCGCTTTTAGAAGGCAAATATGAGGAGATGGACACAGATAACAGACAACGGGAAAGGAGGAGGAAACAGAAATAACAAAAATTACCTGCAAATTGTAAGCAGTTAAAATGTCAGGTGAAATTGATTCCTCTATAAGCCTAGCACGAACAAGTTCCTCTATGAAATCTGCCTGCATTTTTTAAGACAATGAATTAAACAAAGCATACTATTAACAAATATCAGATGCTACTTAACAGCCAAGCACAACCAAGTAAAAAGGGCATCTATATTCCATACAAAGACATTTGAAACTAAAAGGTAGCCATGTTTTCCCCCATAGTTTTGCCATATATCACTTCAAACCAAGGAAAATTGAGAGGAATGAGTACCAACCATAGATGACGTGCCCCGTGAGCCAGTTTGCTCCATGCACCAATATGCACGGGAAGCTTCCAAGATTTCCACCGAGAGTATAGCCCCAGCAACAGCGCCCAATGAAGCTCCCCGCAGCAAACCACTGTGAGTTGCCTTAGCAGCTAAAGCACCAGCTATAGCTCCGGTAAGGGCTCCAGCTGCAAGTCAGAAACACAAGACATGACACCAATATAGAAACAAACCTCACACCCAGATGAGAACACTTAAAAAGAGTGGCTACTTGCTATAAGGTAAAAACAGTAAAAACCCCTAGACGCTCAAATTCACAAACTTTACCATACAAAAGCATCTACACCAACAATCGTCAAACTAATCTGAATTCAGAAATTACACTGCCAATCTGCCATCAATTCATTAATTCATAAAATCCCCCAAAACAAATTGACTTTTGCACACAATTTATTCCTTTCCTATTCGAGCTTCCATAAGACAAAAGAGAGGTTGGGGGAAAAATTCTGATTCTTTTCCAAAATCAAAAGCAAATCCTATAAAAATCTCCTAATTTTTGGTCAAACAAAACCCGGAAAAAGGGTTTAACCTTAACCCCCCCCCCCCCTTTTTTCCTCTCTTTTTCTTCTTCTTTCAATTTTATTCAAGCCCCACCATGCAAAAACAAAACTTTTTGGGGCACGTAAACCAGCTTTAATCAATCATTTATCAGCAAATGAAATTAAGAAAAACAACCATGTATACGTTGCTGTTGATCATTACCTACGGCAAAACACAGCGTGAGAGCTCCAGAAATGGCGCATAATAAGAATTTGGAGAGGGAGCAAAACACGAGACCCATGAGTTCGAGCGAGCGTGTGTGAGAATCGCCAAAACTAGAAGCTTTTTATTGATGTTAGGCCATAGCAATAGCAGCGAACCCCTCCACCTTCTTCTTCTTCTTCTATATCTGTGACGGAGGGGGATAAGGAAGGAGCCTTGAGTTTGGGGCAAAGGCTGCGCTGTCAGCAACAACAGATTGAGAAGAAGAGGGTTGGTGGGTCATTTCGGATGACAGAAAAGTTTTCAACTTTGCTGACTCGGTACACAAATTTAGGACACAAACCCCTTACCTTACGTGGGTTTCGAATTGGATAACCTTATTTTCTGTTACAAGCAACACCTCATCTCAGAATAACAAATTCATTTTCCAAAACCAGGCTTTAATCAAAGACAAAAGTAAAAATGGGATGTATTCTGGTTGAGAAAGTCAACCCGTTCATACGAAGATGACCAATTTGATTTAGGGTAAATAATTGAGGAATTATTATTTATTAGATACTCTCAAAAGTCAAAACATCACTTAGAACTCTGTTTAGACTTTAGACCCCCTTAATATTGAGACCTACTATTTTTAAGTTGCTTAGGTTAATTTAAGTGGTGGACTTGATATTAAGTGTCAAATTTAAGTAGCATCTGTTTAGGTGGTGCTATAAAGCTATTCAATAATTAACATTTAATTAGTAGTTATGCATATAAAAGGTTTTATTTTACTTTATTTTTTAGGTGGTGGAGATTGGAGAGATCATAATTTATTAGTTTTTGTTTATTTGACGGTAATTAATTGAATACTGCAGTATATGATATTAGATATATAATTATTTTTATGAAGTTAAGTTTTAAAAAAAATAATTTTATTATATAATATCAAAATTCGTAAGAATTAAATTAATTTAAGTTTTTAAGAATCAAGCTAGACTAAGATACAACAAAACAACAGCGTGTCTGCATTGTCCATATTAATGATAAATTGAAAATGTCGTGTTCTATGTACAAGTAGTCTACAACTATTAATGAGAAGCGTTTAGAAAGAAGATAACAAATTAAGGCGCACACGGTTTTGCTGATTTTCCTTGTAAGTTTGTCCATTATTATTGGCTACGTGCTTCAAACCAAATGCTTGAGGACTTGAGGAGTATGTGACAAATGTACATACCAATGATACCATCAAGCCTAACAATGACAAACCTTTTTGGTTTTTTATTAGAAAAAATCTCTTGGCTTTTTTTTATTTTACGAGTGGATTATCATTTTTATCTATGAAAATTCATAATGCTGATAAATCTATTTACGAATAAATAAAATTATCATTTTTATCTATAAAAGATGGATTTTTGCTAACAAAACTACCTTAATCCTAAAAAATTATTTGAAATTTCTAAAATACCTTCTAATATAACTTAACTCTAATTTTTCTTTTAACTCCACACATCACTCACATCTAAATTCTTTCTCACCACCACTCTCATCCCCAACCACCATCATCATTATCTTCATCACCATCAAAACCATCCCTTTCTTCCTTTACGCTGCCCTATACACCAGCAAACTCAACGACACTTCTCATCGTTTATCTTCACGCTGCGACTGCGCCGTTTGCCTCTTCGAATTCGAAGACAATGATTACGTTCGAACCTTGCCTCTTTACTCACAAATCTTTCAGGTTGATTGCATCGATACTTGGTTTCGTTCTCACACAAACTACCTTCTCTGCCACGCTGGGTTCTCTTTGCTGCTTCGCTATTTACTCCTATGTTCGCCGCCAGGATCCGACCAAGTCTTGACGTCAACAAATATGGCTCGGAATCAGCAGGGGAAGTGTAAGGGATCGGACTCCCGCTGCAAGGAGAAGAATTCGATTTGATCGAAGGAGAGTGGAGTGCGGTAGATTTCGATGGATTTTCATAGGAATAGAAAACCTAGAATGAATGAGAAGAGAACTGTGAGGCTGAGGATGAGGCGCTTGAAGTTGAGTTTGGTTGTTCGCATGGTTTTATGGTTGGGAGTAGATCCTACATATGAGACTGTGGAATTTCTTCTTTTGCGCCATTGTTACACCAATTGAAGCTGTGAATTCTAACTCTGGTTTATGGGTTTTGCGAATTCAAATTCTGGCATGTGCTTAAGTTGGCTGAACTAGGTGTTTTGTGATGGGGTGAAGTTTTGAGCTAATAGATGAAGGTTAGGATCGAGTCCAGAAGTAATAGAAATAGTGATGGTGGTAGTGGTGATAGTGATGGTCGTAGTCATGGATAAAAATAGTAATAGAGTTTGAAATTGGAGAAGTGGTGGTATGAAGTAAAAAGAAAAGTTAGAGTTAAGTTGTATTAGAAAATATTTTGTGAATTTTAAATAATTTTTTAGAATTTAAATAATTTTATTAACAAATGTCTATCTTTTATAATTAGAAATGGTAATTTTACTTATTAGTAAATAAATTATTAGTTTTTTTTTATAAACAAAGAGGCTCAACACAAAAGTGGAGTGAACTAGTCTGTAATCAAAGAGCAAAACAAACAAAAAACAACACCTAGTTTAAACACCTAAAACAAATATATCCCAATGTCATCTCCGGCATTGCCATCAACAACTAAAGGGATCATGACTTCTCCACTCCTTGAAGTTGGCAATAGTCAAATTGATGATTTCCTCAACACTTTTAGCTGTGTTCTGGAACAACCTCCTATTCCTTTCCAACCAGATGTTCCAAATTACCGCAAGAAAAATGATGAACCACTTCTTACCCTCCTCCTTCCTAGAAGTTACACATGTCCAGCTTAGAAAGTGTTCTTTCACTGTACCCGGAATAGACCATTATCTTCCAAAATCTGATACCCAAGCGCACCACACCTGCCAAGTAAACTCGCACCCAAGAAACAAGTGGTGAACAGATTCAACATCCTTATTACACAAGAGACAGATATTGTCATTCAGACTTATAATTCCGAGGTGACCTAGTCTTTCCTTTGTATTCACCATGTCTATCAAAATAAACCATGCAAACAGTTCAACTCTTGGAGGGACTAACCCTCGCCAAACAGTCTTAGTGAAGCTATAACTGGTTACATTATCTGGAATCGTTTCAGCCTGCAAAGCCTGCACAAAATTGTTAGTAGAAAAAAATACCTTGTTTGTCAAACTTTCAGACCACTTTATCCTCTCTGTCAAGAGCTAGTTTAACCGGCCTTAGAGTGTCATGTAGCTGGTTTACAAGTTCCAACTCCCATTGGAAAAGCTCACGCCTCCACTGGAAGTTCCAAATCCACTCTAACCCATCCCAAAACCCATACACCCCTATGACTGATCCTTTTTTAATTGAAACCGAGAAAAGTCTTGAAAACCTATCCTTCAGAGAGCCACCACTTAACCAAATATCTTCCCAAAAGTGAGTCCTTCTTCCATCACCAACCTCCATGGACAAGCCAGTTATCATCTTGTCTCTTATATATTGCTCCTTTATTTGTAGCTGACATATATCCTTCCACGGACTCCCTCTAGTAGGTAATTTCTGGGACGATAATAGTGCATTAGGAGAGAGATTGTTACAGGAGCACACCACCCTCTTCCACAACGGACACTCCTCCTTTGAAAACATCCACAACCACTTAAACAATAGTGCTGTGTTACGAACCATCACATCTCCAACACTTAACCCACCCATCTTTTTTGGGGCTTGGACCACTTCCCAGCTTACCAAAGCCATACCATTCCTGCCATCCTCCTTACTCCAAAAGAACTTTCTCTGTAATGAGATCAGCTTCTCCGCAACCGCTTTCGACATCTTATATAAGCTTAGGTAATATACTGGCAAGCTGTTTAGTACAGCTTTGATGAGCACCAACTTTTCATCTTTGTTCAGCACCTTAGATTTTCACAGGCTGAGCTTCTCCTCTACTTTATCGATAATTGGCTTCCAAGTCTTAACCAACCTCGGGTTAGCTCCTAGAGGGACACCAAGGTATCTAACGGAAGAGAAGCTTCCTTGCATCCTAGCAAGCTGCACATACTTCGAACCCACTGCTGTTCACAGTTGATTGAGATCAAACTGGACTTGTCAAAATTGATACTTAACCCCGACATCAGCTCAAAACAATGTAGAAGCCTCTTGTAATTCTTAATGGTCTCCTCCTCCGGCGGACAGAACAACACAGTGTCGTCAGCAAATTGAAGATGTGACAATTCAATGTTGTCTCTCCCAACAAGTAACGGGGTTATCCGGCCATTTCTCACTGTCTCTCCGATTATTCTATGTAAGACGTCAACGACAAGCACAAATAAGAATGGAGATAGAGGGTCACCTTGTCTCAGACCTCTTTCCATCTTGAACGGCTTGGTTGGTGAACCATTTATCAACACCGACATAGAGGTTGAGCTTACACACTCCATAACCCATTCCCTCCACCTTCGGCCAAAACCCATCTTCTGCAGAACAATGTCTATAAAACTCCACTTGACTCTATCATATGCCTTTTGAAAGTCCAGTTTAACTATTGCCGCTTCCTTTTTCCTCATTTTGAGCCAATGTACAATTTCACATGCAATAAGTGCCCCGTCATGTATCTTCCTGCCCTTGACGAACGCACTCTAAGTCTCACCAACTAGACCTGGCATAACTGATCTCATCCTCCTAACCAATACCTTGGAAATCACCTATACACACGGCACACCATGCTAATTGGTCGAAGGTCTTTAATCTCCTTGGCCTCAATGAATTTTGGTGTCAAAGCAACCCAGGTTATATTAGTATCGGCCGGTAACCTAGAAGTCTGAAAGAACCCCACCACAGCTGCTGTGAACTCAGTCTCAATCTGATCCCGGCATTTCTTGATAAAATTGAAGTTGTATCCATCACTTTCTGGTGCTCTAGAAGATTCACAGTCCCACACTGCATCTCTAATCTCCTCAGCCGAAGGCAACATCTCTAAAGCTGCAGCATCCTCTTCAGATATCATACCCACCAGGCCGTCCCTAAAACCCACCATAGGAGACTCTTCCTGATGATATAAATTCTTGTAGAACTCTCTGATAGCAATTTTTATCCTTGCTTGATTTCTTACCAACCTTCCATTGATTACCAGCGCATCAACCCTGTTATTCCTCCTTCTTGTTGAAGCTATGTTATGGAAATACCTGGTGTTTTTGTCCATGTCCTTTGCGAGCCGGGATCGCGACATCTATTTCCAGTGAACTTCTTTCCTCACATACCACTTCTCACAACAAGTCACTAGTGCCTTTCTTCTTGCCTCCACTATTCCATCATATACCCCACTGCTTACCATGTCATTTATCTTCTTGATCTCTTCCTCAAATTTCATAATCTTGTTAACCATGTTTCCAAAATTGTCTCTATACCATCTCCCCAATGGAACCGTCAAGGCCTTTAATTTGCCTGTGAACTGTACCTCCCCTAGCCCCCTCCATTCCTCTCTTACCATTCTCAGGAATCCTTTGTGTGTAAACCATGAGTCTAGGCTTCTGAACGGTCTAGGTCCATCTCTTAGCCTTGATTCTTCCACTATCATTGGGCAGTGATCTAACAAGCCCCTTGGTCCTCCTCTTAAGCGAATCTCTGGGAACTCTTCAACCCATTCCAGGCTAACCAGAACTCTATCAATCCGACTGCAAACTTACAGTCATTAAACGGTAAGTCCAACAAGTGCATATCTTGTATCCAATCCTTAAAGTCCTCAGCAGACGCTGTCAAGCTAGTAGTACCTTTTCTTTCCTCAACGTTTATAATCTCATTAAAATCTCCCATGAAGCAGCAAGGCACCTGGCACAACCCAGCAGTATAGCTCAACTCTTCCAAAACCACAAGTTTTTCCTCTCTCGTATGAGCACCATAAACCAAGAACAAAGCACAGTTAAAATTATTCTTTGATATAATCCCTTCTACACACAGCCATCTCTCCCCTTTATAACAATTATTCATCTTAAAAGCATTTTCATCCCACATTAAAAGTAGCCCACCCAATGCACCGTCAGCCTCTACATATGCCCACCCAACACTATCATACCCCCACAAACTGATCACATCAAACTTCGTCACTACAGGTCTTTTAGTTTCAATCAGACCTAGCATGTTCAACCTAAATTTTTTCTTTAAATCCTTTATCATTCTCACCTTACCATCCCCCCTCAACCCCCTAACATTCCAAGAACTAAATATCATCTTAAAAGATTGTTACACACCTTGTTTTTATTCTTAGGTCTACAGCATCTTAATTTTGCCTTTTGTTTCGCGATTCTCTTTTTCTAAGCAATTTCCTCGCCTTGATATCATCTTCTTCGTTGTATAGCATAGCACCAGATTCTACTGCTACCTTCCATGTTCTCCTGTTTTCCACCATCTACTCCTCCAATGTTGAGCTTTGATTATCACAAATATTCGCATCATTCTCAGTTCCATCCTCTCCCCTTTGGGTGGGCAACTTCAAAACCGTCCCTAGCCTGCACCAATACCTTCTGGCCTTCATTCGGCTCACAACGTCTATTCATATCATCAACTACAACTCCTGTGTTATTGGTCCGGATTCTATTTATAGTTTTTCTTTCATTTTTGTTCTCCCCATCTGTGCCAATTTCGTCATCAATATCCCCAAAATTTCCATCATCACTCACCTCCCCCATACCGCCATTTTTTCCTCGGCCAGCACCTTCATCACCCTTGCCTCTAGCCGCCTGCCCCTCTATGCTATCGTCCCCCTGGATAGGTCCAAATCTTCCAGCCTCCAACGCCCCTGGTATTGGATCTTGTTGTTCATATCCGAGATCATCTTCATCGCCGTTTCGACCATTCCACATCTTCTTGGTCTCAGCCCCATCGTTCACCAGTACAAGATGGTTCTCACACAAAGGTCTTTGACGGTTACAGCGCCGACGAACTCCATCTCCTTGTGATCGTCCGATCTGAGTCCAGCCAGCACCGACAGACTTGGTTCTGATTCCCTCGACTAAGCCATTATGTCTGTGTTGGCTTCCAGCAGCAGGGACGCATTGCAGCTGATCCGGATCCGTCACCGCCTGATCGGGCCCACCCGAATTGCTTGAGGTAGCGCCTAACCCATTTGGAGTAGCTGGAGCATTTGGGCCTATACTCATTCCACAACCCATGTTATTGCAGATCCTTTTTTTGGGCTTATTTTTGCATCTGTTATATTGTTTTATTGTCCCCCTTATGGCACTCCTTTGTGGTTGTCCACTATTCAAATTGCCAAAATCCCAGAATAGCGTTTTGTCTGAGTCTTCTTTATTGTTCATAAGAGCATCCCCCACAAAATCAACACTCCTTTTAAAAGCCTCATTACTTGTACCGTATGTTACCAATTTAAGATGATCCTCTTTTGAATTTTCAAAATTTTCAAAATTCCACTCGTTTAAAATACTCGGTAAATTCACTCTTCTACCCTTGGCTTCTTCACCCTCCCACATCACCGCCATAATCAGTTCAGCCGCCTGGTCTACCTCAACCGGTGGCTTTGTGCGCCTCACCTATTTGTCAGCCACATCTGTATAGTTACCTACAGTATTTTCCTTCTGTTCCTCACAACTTATGTCACAGACTGCAGCATTGTCCAGCTTACACCCTATACCATACTTCTCGCTTCCCACCTCCTTTACCAACACATCAAATCCACTGATGCCTATTGTAATATGTACCCATTCGTTAATCACATCCATTACACGGGTATCGATTTGCACTCGTCCAACACTGAAGAATTTGCACGATTCCGTCAACGAGTCGCACCCAACTACATCACCCCACTGGCCTCCTATGGTTTTAAAAGTTTCCACTGACCAGGCATGCAGCGGAACACCAAAGCATTCTAGCCACACTCTTCTAGTTTCACTTTGTTCCGACTCCTCCCAGCGCCAAACACTATGAAATACTTGAAGAAGACTATTCATCTTAAAAGTGTATGCCTCTTCTGCGCTCAACACACTATTAGAGGTCAGTAAGGCTTTGTAGGCGCCCATTTCTCATACTTCGGTGACTTGGGGAATGTTCTTTGCAGCCTGCTCTTTCAGCGAGTTGAAGTTAATGGCCGTTGCTGTTCCACCCACAAGGCTTCATTCTTTGTAGCCATTCCAGGTTTTCTTTAGCCACAGTAACTTCCACCTTTTTTGTCCACCCATTTCCTTGTGAATCAATTAGTTTTGTTTCCTTACATGGTACTAATGTTTTCTTCTGGTCCTCGATCTGAACCACTTCGCGTTGCGGCCGGCAATGAATAAGGGTTTGATCACCTTCTCTTCTCTGAGTTCTCCTCGTGTCATTATTATCTGGTATTCTCCTGTACTTCGCTTCCCCTACAGAAACAATCTTACCTCTCAACCTCATTCGATTCATCTCCTTTATAGCCTTCAAGACTCCTTTTTTCGTGGTGTACCATATAAACGCAAAGATGTATATATGATCACTTTTTTGTTTTCGTGATAAATATATATCGTTTATGCGTCCCGTTCAGTTGAATAGCTGAAATAATTCTCTCCTTGACATGTCTTCGGGAAGGTTGTCCACGAAGATTGAGAAAGACTCATCCTCAAGTCTTCGATACGCTTCTCGGTTCCAAACTCTTGGATCTTTGTCGTGTTCCCTATACCTAGTCCTTTCTGTGTTTCCCACCCACACTCTCTCTCATCTCTCTCTAACTATTTGTTCTTATTAGTATTTTAACTTTTATAGATAGAGATAATAGGTTTTTTTTTAATTATGTGACATAATATGATATGTTATGATATTGACATCAATTTAAACAAATTATTAGCTAGGTGCTTCGCGAGAAAAAAGTAAAACAAAGAGTTACACCTATTCACATCTTTTGACATCATAGTAATTATCACTGTGATTATTTCTCTATTAATGATCACTTTCATTATGGTATTTATTTATCAATTCAATAATTGAGACGTTGAGTAGATCATAGTATCGCTTTATTCGTACTTTTGGATAAAGATTTTATGATTATAATATTCATCCTAAATATGAGACACATTTACTTAATTTTCTTGTCATAAACACTAAATATGGTTGGAATAGCAACTCATCCATCAAGCTCAGCGTCCACGTTCTGTCCAAAGGTGAAGCAATAATTGTGGCTTTCCTTTTAAGTAATTTCGTTTAAATGCTTAAATTCTTGATTGTTAGTAGTTGGTGTGTATTGAACGATGATGTACCATCTTATTATAAGGTATGTCTAAAACGAGTACGATCATTATGTGTTTGTTGGATACGCCACATTTATATAGACCATTAGATTTAATTAGATGAAAATCAAAGGCTAATATGAAAGAAGAACATTGATGAACTCTAATAAATACAGAATATCCTAATACATAAATAAATGTTTTAAATGACAATACTTTAATACACAATACTTTAAATGGTAACAAAATCTTTTATTCTTAAATGATTAAATATAAAATATATAAATACAAAAATATGAGTATTCTTTATTCAATAAGATTAATTATTATACAAGAAATTTTTATAATATTAAAAAATTATATTTAAATAAAATTTTAAACTGTAACATAAAAATATAAAATAATTAAAATTTTATTTTATATTACTTGACAAATAATTAGAATATTATATTCAAAATTTATTAATTAATTACTTTTGCTAAAGATATTATTATATAATTGTTCATACCCTGGCTCAACGACAAAGGCCCAGGTCCAAATAAAAGGCCTAATCTGAAGGATTAAGCCTAGCTAAGTACCGACCTTCACGTAAGAAGTCGGTATCAACCACGACTTGCTCTAAAGAAGTCGGACATGAGATTAGCTGGCAGATAAACACTCAATTCAAATGAGTAACCGCCCCTAAAATCTCTCTAACCGCTTCATAAAGCCATATCTTAACCTCCCCAAGATAATAGGGACGGTTAACACCCTAAAGATACGGCACTACTCCAACGGTGGTTATTGGCTCACCACTATAAATACACTGACACCCCTCAGGTATCTCTAAGCCCAACACTCTCTAGACTGCTCACACTCTTGCTAACTTAGGCATCGGAGTGTCTTTGCAGGTACCACCCCCCATTCATTCACGAGCACAAGTCGGACGGAGTCTCCCGAGTTGCACTCTCACGCGGAAACCTCCTCCTTCACATATTTGGGCCAGCCAACGCTGTCCATTCAGACCATCTCCGGTTACCCACCGTAACATTGGCGCCATTGCCGGGGACCCGAGAGATCATCCATTGATGGCGGACCATCCCACGTAGCTGAACTAATGGGACTAGTCCATAGCCGCCTGGAACAATTAGAGCAAGAGCGGGAGAAGCAAAAGGAAACTGAAAAGTACCTTAAAGAGGAGATGGAGCGGCGAAAAGAGTTAGAAAGAAAACTCTTAAAGCTCGAATCTTCCCTCAAGAATCACAACTCCCGCGACGAACAAGAAGAGTCGTTCTTGGGTGAAGAGGACCCTTTCAGTGAAGACATAATGAGGGCAAAAGTTCCGAGAAACTTCAAAAGCCCTGATATGGACCTCTATGATGGAACCTCGGATCCAAAGCATCATCTGAGCAACTTCAAAAGTCGGATGTATCTAGCTGATGCTTCCAACGCCACTCGATGCAAGGCCTTCCCGACCACTTTATCGAAAGCGGCGATGAAGTGGTTCGATAGCCTTCCCCCAAGATCGATCACTAGCTTTGTTTGTGAATATAAAAATTATAATAGTTAAAAGTAAAAAATATAAGAGATTTTTTTATACCTTTATATATATTATTTAATAGTTAAAAATAAAAAAAGATATTTGGCGGGTTTAGCCCGCCAGCCCACCGTTAGGCGGACGGGCTAGGATTCTGAGACCGCCTCACTAGGTGGGGCGGTGCGGGCCAGCCCACCAAAGGATGGGCTTCTGGCAGGGCGGGGCGGGCTTCCCCGCTTGCCACCCCTAGCTATGGATCATTGGATCGTACACAAGATCCGTTGCATTAGATATTCAAAGGATACTTGCATCTTTACTCTCCGTCTTGCTTCGAGTTACAGTGTGCTTTCAACG
>NC_029772.3:105639547-105641961 GCF_000817695.3 Arachis duranensis | reverse complement strand
AGTTGTGAATTCAAATAAAGACAATTATTGAATAAATCCATACAAGTACAAAGAATAGTGATCACAATTTCGTCCACCAATGATGCTCTGTGGGCATACAGAACAGCATTCAAGACTCCTATAGGAACCTCTCCATACCAACTGGTGTATGGGAAGGCCTGTCATCTGCCCGTGGAACTGGAACATAAAGCCTACTGGGCAACCAGATTCCTAAACATGGATGCTCAGTTAGCTGGTGAAAAAAGATTGCTCCAGCTAAATGAGCTAGAGGAGTTCAGACTCAATGCCTTTGAAAATGCAAAAATTTATAAGGAAAAGGCAAAGAAGTGGCATGACAAGAAGTTGTCCTCCAGAGTCTTTGAGCCAGGACAAAAGGTTCTGCTCTTCAACTCTAGGCTCAAATTGTTTCCAGGAAAACTCAAATCCCGGTGGAGGCCGTATGTGATTACAAGAGTGTCACCATATGGATATGTTGAGCTTCAGGATATTGATTCTGACAAAAAGTTCATTGTTAATGGACAGAGGATCAAGCATTATCTTGAAAACAATTTTGAGCAAGAATGCTCAAAACTGAGACTTGAGTGATTCTCAGTGAAGGTCCAGCTAAAGACAGTAAAGAAGCGCTTGTTGGGAGGCAACCCAGTCATTAGCAGGTTATATGTTTTGTTTTTACAAAGGCAAGTATCAAAAATAAAGGAATTCACAGAGTTACAGAAGGATTCAGCTCAAAAAGCAGAGAAAAAGAGCTTACTGGCGAAAAAACGCCAGTAAGGGGCATTTTGGGCGTTAAACGCCAGAATGGGTACCATTCTGGGCGTTTAACGCCAGTAAAGGTGCCATTTTGGGCGTTAAACGCCAGAATGCGCACCATTCTAGGCGTTTAACGCCAGGTGTGCAGTATCCTGGGCGTTTAGCAAAACGCCCAGTGATAAAGGGAATTCTGGCGTTTAACGCCAGCCAGGGCACCTGGCTGGGCGTTAAACGCCCACAATGGGCAACAAATGGGCGTTAAACGCCCAGAATGGATGCCATTCTGGGCGTTTAACGCCAGAAAGGTGGGGGACCAAGATTTTGTTTTCCAATCAAATTTTTTTCAAACTTTCCTTTTCTTACCCATACTTTTCTACATAAATACATCTCAACCTTTCATCATTCACTTTCAAATCTTCAAAAATCAAAAATCATTCTTCAAATATCTCAAATCAATCCCAAATCTTGTTCAAAAACTCACCCTTCTCTCAAATTCTCTCCATATCTTCTCAAATCCCCTTTCAATTTTTCGAAATCTCTTCTTCCCCCCCTTATAAAAATACGTTTGGCCTCCTCATTCCCCCCACACCATTCGAATTTGCTCTTCTCCTCTCTCTCTTCTTTCCTTTATTTTGCTTGAGGACAAGCAAACCCCTAAGTTTGGTGTGCTTTTCCGTGATCACTAAGCCAAGATTCATCAAGATCATAGCTCCAAAGGGAAAACAAACCAATTTAAGAGGAAAGAAAGAGAATAATCCAAAGAATCTTTGGAATCAAGAGAAGTTCTTAACCAAAGAACATGAAGACCATTATCACAAAATAATGGGTCTGAGGTCAGTGATCCCGGAAGTTAAATTTGATCTGAAAGAAGATGAATATCCGGGGATCCAAGAGATAAAGGGTTGGATCAAGTTCTAGAGGACATATGCCTCCCTGGAACTAAGTGGATAACCAATTCAAAGGGTGTCCCAAACCTACTCAAGAGGGGAGACCTCAAACCAATTGCAAGAGGTTGGCTAGACTTTATTGGGCGTTCCATACTGCCCACTAGCAACCGTTCTGAGGTCACTATCAAGATAGCAGTGATGATTCATTGCATTATGCTTGGAAAAGAAGTAGAGGTTCATCATGTGATTGCTTGTGAGATCTACACAATTGCAAATAAGAATTCCACTGAAGCCAAACTGGCTTACCCAAGCTTAATCTCCTTGCTCTGTAAAGAGGCTGGGGTGAAGATGGGAGTAGATGAGTTCATACCCATTGAACATCCAATCACCAAGAAGTCAATGGAAGGACAAATGCAAGACAACTCTATCAAGAGGAGGGCGCAGGAATTCCTCCCTGAATTCCCAAGAATTGACTACTGGACCATCCTAGAAGCATCTATCACCAAGCTACAAGAAACTATGGAGCAACTGAAGGAAGAACAGCAGAATCAGAACTGCATGCTCTGCAAATTGCTGAAGGAACAAGAGAAGCAGGGGTGTGAACTCCAAGAGCTGAAACGCCAGAAATTCTCCCCTCAACTTGAGGGAGCATCCACTTCTCAAAATCAAGGTTGTTGAGTGCTAACTCTGTGAAAACCTCTGTCATTAGGAGCCTATTTAAAATTTTTTTTTCTATTTTTAGTCTCATCTTATATCTATTTTTGAGTCTTGTTCTTA
>NC_029772.3:105638870-105639289 GCF_000817695.3 Arachis duranensis | reverse complement strand
GTTGTTTTGAGAATGTTAAAAATTGTTGGCTCTTGAAAGAATGAGGAAAAAGAGAACTGTTATTGAGGATCTAAAAAAAAAATCATTTAATTGATTCTTGAAGCAAGAAAAAGAGTGTGCTTAAGAACCCTGGACACCTCTAATTGGGGACTCTAGCAAAGCTGGGTCAGAATCTGAAAAGGTTCACCCAATTATGTGTCTGTGGCATGCATGTATCCGGTGGTAATACTGGAAGACAGAGTGCTTTGGGCCACAGACAAGACTCATAAAGTAGCTATGTTCAGGAATCATCATATTTAACTAGGAGAATCAATAACACTTTCTGAATTCTGAGTTCCTATAGATGCCAATCATTCTAAACTTCAAAGGATAAAGTGAGATGCCAAAACTGTTCAGAAGCAAAAAGCTACTAGTCCCGC
>NC_029772.3:105633783-105638848 GCF_000817695.3 Arachis duranensis | reverse complement strand
AAAAAGCTACTAGTCCCGCTCATCTAATTGGAGCTAAGTTTCCTTGATATTTTAGAGTCTATAGTATATTCTCTTCTTTTTGGGGGTGAGGAGCTCTGCTGTGTCTTGATGAATTAATGCAATTACTACTGTTTTTCATTCAATCATGCTTGCTTCCATTCTAAGATATTACTTGTTCTTAAACCGAATAAATGTGATGATCCGTGACACTCATCATCATTCTCAACTATGAACGTGTGCCTGACAACCACCTCCGTTCTACCTTAGATTAAGTAGATATCTCTTGGATTCTTTAACCGGAATCTTCGTGGTATAAGCTAGAACTGATGGCGGCATTCAAGAGAATCCGGAAGGTCTAAACCTTGTCTGTGGTATTCTGAGTAGGATTCAATGATTGAATGACTGTGACGAGCTTCAAACTCCTGAAGGCGGGGCGTTAGTGACAGACACAAAAGAATCACTGGATTCTATTCTGGCCTGATTGAGAACCGACAGATGGATAGCCGTGCCGTGACAGGGTGCGTTGAATATTTCCACTGAGAGGATGGGAGGTAGCCACTGACAACGGTGAAACCCTTGCATACAGCTTGCCATGGAAGGAGCCTTGCGTGCTTGAAGAAGAAGACAGTAGGAAAGCAGAGATTCAGAAGATGGAGCATCTCTAAAACCTCAACCTGTTCCCCATTACTGCAAAACAAGTACTTATTTCATGTTCTTTTACTTTTCACAATCAATCCTGATAATTTCTGATATCCTGACTAAGATTTACAAGATAACCATAGCTTGCTTCAAGCCGACAATCTCCGTGGGATCGACCCTTACTCACGTAAGGTATTACTTGGACGACCCAGTGCACTTGCTGGTTAGTTGTGCGGGGTTGCAAAAGTGTGATTGCAATTTCGTGCACCAGTATACTTTGATGTAAGTTTTGAGTGCTTTTTATTTTGATGTCTTCATGAGTTTCTTCAAGTTCTTTTTTTTTTGTTTATGTTGCAGATTGGGAAGGAGTGCACATTTTTTCCTGGGCATATGGAGTTGCAGAGACAGAAGAGGCTGAGGTTGCAAGGTTGAAGATGAAGATTTCCACCTTGAAGACTAAATTAGTTTATGCTAAATGCAAACTGTTGGTGGCTGTTATTTTTGGTGTGTTGGGTTGGTTTATGGTGATTTTAATGGTTTATTTGTGGGTGAAGAATGGAACCCATTTGAGATTAGGGTATTAATGCGTTTGGGACAGCTGAAATTAGCAAAAGTAAGAATAGATTGACTGGTTGTAATCAGTTACAAAACTGTACTCAACTCGAAAACTTGTTAATATAGTTGTCCTTGAAGTTTAATTTATGTTTCAAAAATATCCCTGAAAGGATTAAAATAGTTTGGCACTAAAATTGGCATTAAGAACCTGTTGTGGCAGAGACAAACTCAAGTAATGAGAGATAATTTCAGCAGTGAACTAAAATAAATTTGCATGAATGAATCCATCACATTAGTCATTATCAAAATAACATAAGTTGTTAATCAACATAATATCTAATTAACATAAGTCATAACCAAAGTAAAAACTTAATTACATAAGTCCTAAGCAAAATAATTCAGCAACAAAGAAAGAATTGGAGTCATAAGTCATAAGTCATAATACAAAATGCCAACATTTTTCAATCTTCCAAAATAAACACCAAACACCAGATGTGACACAACTAAGACCCTGTGAGAGCACTCTGAGTCTGACTCCCTTGTGATGAGGGTTGTCCCTGTGCAGTTGAAGTAGAGTTGCTCCTAAGAATTCTAGTTGGTCTTGGTGGCTGAAATTTTTTGTGTGCATTTGGTTTGGTATTAGGCCTTGTTGCAACACTGGCCAACCTGGTCCTCTTATGCACTGAGCCAGTAGATCCAGCATTCCTTGCAGTGCTGTGCTGGGCTGGTGATGTTGTAGCAGTTCCAGCATTATTGTTTTGGGCTGGCGATGCTGAGGATGGGGCAGCAGTTGTTTCCTATGATGGACATGAACAAAAAACAGCAACAAGTTACAGTTATGAAGAGGTAAACAGCATAAGAAATAGTTATGAAGAGGTAAACAGCATAAGAAACAGTGTTATGTATGAAACTATATTTAATAGACAAGTACTCACGTTTGGCCTTCTAAGAGGGCAGCCTCGCTTGTTGTGACCCAATTTCAGACAACGAGAGCATTTTTGTTGTAACCCCAGCCTAGATGTGCTTGGGCCCTGTGGTTCTTCACCCTCCCCCTTGCTCTTTTCTTCTTAGGCCTCCCAATTGGCACTCTATGTGGTGGAGGCATCACATCTGGGTGAGTAGTTCTCTCCCACATTGTATGTCCATTACAAGGGTTAATCATGGGGGTATAACAAGCCACATAAGCAGCTTTAGTGTAACAGCTTGCAACATATTTTCGAATATCATCTTTAGCACAATTAATTGCACTAGCTGCATGTGGACAAGGTAAACCTGTCATTTGAAACTTTCTACAAGTACATTCTTTCTTCAGAAGATCTACTACAAATTTGTCCCTGCCTCTTATGACTTCAAATTTTGAAATACCGGCAGCAACCGGAAACCACCACCTAGAAGCATCTATTTCCTTTTGTAACTTAAGCTTAATCCTAGGAAGAATATCATCCTTATACTTCTCAATAAGTACCCTATTTTCAGCCCATCTCTTCATCAAATAAACTCTAATATCTTCTAGCATTGTCAATATTGGTTTTTCCCTTGATTCAACAATTGCAGAGTTAAAGCTTTCACACATATTATTGACAAGAGCGTCACATTTAGGATAGAATTCAAACCTTGATTTAGTCCAATACTTTGGACGAATTCCTATCAAGTGTCGATAGGCACCCTCACTAATGGCTCGGATTTCCATCAACTCCTTTTCCCATGCTGCTAGATATGTACATTTTGCAGCTCTCCACATCCTTTTCTTAAGATTCAGCCCTGGAAATTTTTTTTTGAAGTTGGCATAAAGGTGTCTCACACAGAATCTGTGATCAACACCTGGAAGTAATTCATCAAACGTTGGCACCAGGCCCTGTTGGTGCAAAGTGCACAATTTTAATATAATGATCAAATAATTAGTTTAATACAACAGCAAATACCATCGTTTACATATACTGATTCACATGAACTAACTAAATCACAGCAATTTATAACAGCAATATATAACTATATATAAAAGAACATTACAAGAACAGCAACATATAGTGCAGAAGCCACATGACTAACTAATTCACAGCAATTTATAACTAATTATAAAAGAACATTACAAGAACAGCAACATATAGTGCAGAAGCCACATGACTAACTAATTCACAGCAATTTATAACTATATATAAAAGAACATTACAAGAACATTAACATATAGTGCAGCTCTCCACATGACTAACTAATTCACAGCAATTTATAACAGCAATTTATAACTAATTATAAAAGAACATTACAATAACATTAACATATAGTGCAGCAATTTATAACTAATTATAAAAGAACATTACAAGAACATTAACAGATACTGCAGCAGCCACATTACTAACTAATTCACAACAATTTATAACTAATTATAAAAGAACATTACAAGAACATTAACATATAGTGCAGCAATTTATAACTAATTATAAAAGAACATTACAAGAACATTATTATAAAAGAACATTAACATATAGTGCAGAAGCCATGAACGTGCTAATTATAAAAGAACATTACAAGAACATTAACATTAACTAATTATAACTAGACATAAAAATATAGTGCAAAATCTTAATTACACTAAAATACAAGTTAGTAAATTACCTTTTGTTGGTCAGACATGAACGTGCTACGTAATAATTTATCCGCTCCTATATCATCAATTAAGTTTGAGAGGAACCACGTCTATGAATCTTTTGTCTCAGCCTCCACGACCGCATATGCTATAGGTAGCATCTGGTCATTCGGATCCCACCCCATAGCAACCAATAGCCATCCTCCATATCGTGTCTTCAAAAAGCAACCATCAAGCCCTATCATAGGCCTACACTTCATGAAACTCTCCTTGCAAGCCTTTAAGCAAATATAAATCCTATGAAATCGTGGACTTAGGTCGACCGATGTATCGGGGTGCTCAGTTTGGGCTGCTGGAGGTAATTGAACATGCAGCTTCACAGATGAACCAGGATTGGTGCGCAGCAACTCATGGCAATAGTCGTAAAGTCTTCTATACTGCTCCCTAAAAGTTCCATTAATGTCAACCAGTGCAATCTGCTTGGCCCAAAATGCCTTTGCTCTTGAAATCTGCACATTCCACTTCCTAAGAGTCCTACTTTGTATGGTGCCCAGCTTCAACTTCGGATTCTCTTCTACTTTTCTCCTGAAGACCTTCGCTAGCCACTTCGACTTCATCACTTTTATGTCAAATACAGTGTTACAAGAATGATGATCATTAACTGTTCTTAGCTGCCAACTATCTTCATTGGCCATTGGTGCGCGAAATTGTGAACAATACTTTTCACAACTCTCATAATCCCCGGTAATGAACCCCAAAAACGTGGTGTTCAATACCATGGCATAAACACAACTTCGCACAACTAACCAGCAAGTGCACTGGGTCGTCCAAGTAATAAACCTTACGCGAGTAAGGGTCGATCCCACGGAGATTGTTGGTATGAAGCAAGCTATGGTCATCTTGTAAATCTTAGTCAGGCAAACTCAAATGGTAATGGTGATATACGAATAAAACATAAAGATAAAGATAGAGATACTTATGTAATTCATTGGTGGGAATTTCAGATAAGCGTATGAAGATGCTGTCCCTTCCGTCTCTCTGCTTTCCTACTGCCTTCATCCAATCCTTCTTACTCCTTTCCATGGCAAGCTTAAGCAAGGGTTTCACCGTTGTCAGTGGCTACCTCCCATCCTCTCAGTGGAAATGTTCAACGCACCCTGTCACGGCACGGCTAATCATCTGTCGGTTCTCAATCAGGTTGGAATAGAATCCAATGATTCTTTTGCGTCTGTCACTAACGCCCAGCCTTCAGGAGTTTGAAGCTCGTCACAGTCATTCAATCCTTGA
>NC_029772.3:105632569-105633103 GCF_000817695.3 Arachis duranensis | reverse complement strand
AAACATCTATGAAGATCAGTATTAATTAGATGAGCGGGGCTTTTAGCTTTTTGCCTCTGAATAGTTTTGGCATCTCACTCTATCCTTTGAAATTCAGAATGATTGGCTTCTTTAGGAACTCAGAATCCAGATAGTGTTAATGATTCTCCTAGTAAAGTATGATGATTCTTGAACATAGCTATTTATTGAGTCTTGGTTGTGGCCCAAAGCACTCTGTCTTCCAGTATTACCACCGGATACATACATGCCACAGACACATAATTGAGTGAACCTTTTCAGATTGTGACCCAGCTTTGCTAGAGTCCCCAATTAGAGGTGTCCAGGGTTCTTAAGCACACTCTTTTTGCCTTGGATCACAACTTTATTATATTTTTTTTTCTTTTTTCTCTCTTTTTTTTTCGTTTTTCTTTTCTTTTCCTCTTTTTTTTTTGAATAGAAATGCTTTTTTCTTGCTTCAAGAATCATTTTTATGATTTTTCAGATCCTCAGTAACATGTCTCCTTTTTCATCATTCTTTCAAGAGCCAACATTCAT
>NC_029772.3:105631673-105631900 GCF_000817695.3 Arachis duranensis | reverse complement strand
TGAGTGGGGTCTCTTGTGTGCTCCATCCTCTTCTTAGTGATGGGCTTGTCCTCATCAATGGGGATGTCTCCCTCTATGTCAGCTCCAACCGAATAACAGAGGTGACAAATGAGATGAGGAAAGGCTAACCTCGCCAAGGTAGAGGACTTGTCTGCCACCTTATAAAGTTCTTGGGATATAACCTCATGAACCTCTATTTCTTCTCCAATCATGATGCTATGGATCAT
>NC_029772.3:105626573-105628074 GCF_000817695.3 Arachis duranensis | reverse complement strand
TGAAGGTTTGGACTTCCACTCTAAGCTTGCTCAATTTTTGAGGTGGAAAGAACTTTTCCAAGAAGGCATTGACTAGCTTTTCCCAAGAGTCCAGGCTTTCTTTAGGTTGAGAATCCAACCATGTCCTAGCTCTGTCTCTTACAGCAAAAGGGAATAGCATGAGTCTGTAGACCTCAGGGTCAACCCCATTAGTCTTGACAGTGTCACAGATTTTCAAGAACTCAGCTAAGAACTGATGAGGATCTTCCAATGGAAGTCCAAGGAACTTGCAATTCTGTTGCATTAGAGAAACTAACTGAGGCTTAAGCTCAAAGTTGTTTGCTCCAATGGCAGGGATAGAGATGCTTCTCCCATAGAAGTCGGGAGTAGGTGCAGTAAAGTCACCCAGCACCTTCCTTGCATTGTTGGCATTGTTGTTGTTTTCGGCTGCCATGTGTTCTTCTTCCTTGAAGATTTCTGTTAAGTCCTCTACAGAGAATTGTGCCTTAGCTTCTCTTAGCTTTCGCTTCAAGGTCCTTTCAGGTTCAGGGTCAGCCTCAACAAGAATGCTTTTGTCTTTGTTCCTGCTCATAAGAGAGAGAAGAGAACAAGAAAATATGGAATCCTCTATGTCACAGTATAGAGATTCCTTGAGGAGTCAGAGAAAAAGAAAAATGGAAGATAGAGGTAGATAATTCGAACTTATCAAGAAAGATGGAGTTCGAATTATGTATTAAGGAGTAGTGTTAGTCCATAAATAGAAGGATGTGAGAAGAGGGGAAGAAATTTTCGAAAATTAAGTAAAGGATTTTGAAAACATTTTGAAAAACACTAATTGATTTTCGAAAATCAAGAGTGGAAAAGAAATAAAGTGATTTTTGAAAAAGATTTTGAGATTAGAAATCAAAAAGATTTGATTGAAAGTTATTTTGAAAAAATGTGGTTAAGAAGATATGATTAGTTTTAAAAAGATGTGATTGAGAAGATTTGATTTAAAAAACATTTTTAAAAAGATTTGATTTTGAAAATCAATGACTTGGCTATCAAGAAAAGATATGATTCAAACATTAAACCTTTCTCAACAGAAAAGGCAACATACTTGAAATGTTGAATCAAATCATTAATTGATAGCAAGTATTTTTGAGAATAGAAAGAAATTGATTTTGAAAAAGATTTGATTGAAAAGATATGATTTGAAAAAGATTTGATTTTGAAAAGATTTTGAAAACTTAAAAAAATTTGATTTGAAAACAAAATCTTCCCTCTTGTGCCATCCTGGCGTTAAACGCACAGAATGGTGCACATTCTGGCGTTTAATGCCCAAAATGCTACCCTTTTGGGCGTTAAACGCCCAGCCAGGCACCCTGGCTGGCGTTTAAACGCCAGTCTATCCTTCTTCACTGGGCGTTTTGAACGCCCAAATTTTTCTGTGTAATTCCTCTGCAGTATGTTCTGAATCTTCAAATTTCTGTATTATTGACTTGAAAAGACACAAATTAAAAATATTTTTGGATTTTTAATA
>NC_029772.3:105614567-105624793 GCF_000817695.3 Arachis duranensis | reverse complement strand
GTTTGGGCCATCAAATCTTGGGCAAAGTATGAACTATCATATATTGCTGGAAAGCCCAGGATGTCTACTTTCCAACGCCGTTGAGAGCGCGCCATTTGAGCTTCTGTAGCTCCAGAAAATTCACTTCGAGTGCAGGGAGGTCAGAATCCAACAGCATCTGCAGTCCTTTTCAGTCTCTGAATCAGATTTTTGCTCGGGTCCCTCAATTTCAGCCAGAAAATACCTGAAATCACAGAAAAACACACAAACTCATAGTAAAGTCCAGAAAAGTGAATTTTAACTAAAAACTAATAAAAATATACTAAAAACTAACTAGATCCTACCAAAAACATACTAAAAACAATGCCAAAAAGCGTACAAATTATCCGCTCATCAGCCATCTTCACCGCATATGCAAACCATTCACAACCATCTCCACACTTAGCCCTCACCCGGACATTGTCCACCACTGGAAATTTTATGTTTCTCCCAGTATGAACAGCATATGATGTCACAGCTTCCTTGAACTCCTCTCTCGTTGCATAGAGAGTTCCAGCCTCCCACTTATACTTACTCATATCCTTCAACTCCTTGTGAACGGGAAATTTCTTCTTGCTGGCTTCATCATCCTCACTCGATACCTCCTCTAATTCATCACTGTTCAATCCTTCATCATCGCTTAAACGAGAGCTCTTTCTCTTCCCAGCAGCCACCTTTGGAGTTTTCTTTAACTTCTCGACAGCATTCTTACTTTTCTTATGCTTTCTTATATCTTGGTGCATCTCCCCAAGAGTTATATCAACATCAAATAGCACATCATCACCACAATAATCATCTTCACTATCACTAAAATGCAGATCAGAATCAGCCTCATAATCTGGGTCATCAGTGTCATCCTCTTCTTCACTATTGTCCCCATCACCAATATTCTGTAGCACTTCTTCAGCAGATAAATGGGCATCAACTAATCCCTGCATTTGGGCCTCCATATCCACCCCTCCACCTTGGGCTTCTACTTGAATATTTTGGGCCTGTCTAATATCACTTGGCCCACTATCAGCATCCACACACTCCTCCTCAACAACTTTGCTGCCACCCCCAACATCTAAATAACCAATGTCGTAACAAAAATCATCAGGGATTGAGGCCTTATGCACCACATACAAATCAACTACCTTTTTTTCAACTCCTATATTTGCCATTTCCATTGCTTCTTCATCACCTTTCAACAACTTCAACCCTTCTAATCCTAATTCAGTATCTTTATACCACAGTACCCCAATGTTCTCAGCAATGTACCCAAGTTTTCCAACCACATCATAAGCCTCTATAACACTCCATCTATCTCTGTCACACCAGTCAACCGTTGTCACCTCACCATCAATATACTCATTTTTACCCTTATCACTACAAAAGCTACCCCTGTGATGAACTCTAACACTGAAATCATCCATCCTGCCGTTATAAAAAGATGTTCAGACCAAAGAACAGAGTAACTAATCATTAAAAAATATAGACCACCTCAAAGTTATATTTTTCACTAAAACAACAGAAATCCCTCAATCCCTCAATGCAATAGAACCCTAACAGCAATCAACGGTGATTAAAAAAAACCCTAAATCCTAACCGTTCAGACATGCAGTAGCAAAATTGACTAGAATGGTGGCCTACCTCGTCAGAAACCTTAATCAGAATGGCGCTATCCAAGTTTGAATGGTTGATGACTGAATGCTATCCCAGACTCCTCCCTCAGTCTTGACAGCGTCACAACATGCACCGTCCTGCACGTCGCTGTGGCGGACTGTAGTTGACGGTGCGACGTCTAACCACCCACCAAGCTTCTTCCTGTGACTCTGTTTCTCTGGCGATGTTCCTTACTGGCAAAGGGAAGACAAACGGGTTATGTTTGAAAAAGGATGCCAATTGGTTTACTTGGGTTACTCAGCCATGGGTATTTTGGGGGTTTCACATTTCTTGCCACATCACACACTATACTTTGCCATATCACTAACGTCTGTGAGTAATTTAAACGGCGTCAACTTAAAGGATAAAATTGATGCAAATCGAAAACTTCTGAGATAAAATTGAAACAAATTGAAACTTAGGGGTAATTTTGAAACTTTTAGTAAACTTCAGGGACAAAAAGTATACTTTACCCTTTTATTTATTTAATAATGTAGATCAGGTCCCAGTCTAAGGTGGCTCTTGTGAGTCGGGGCCTGTAAGCATTAAAGATGGAGTATGTACATAATATAGTAAGTAATTAAGTATGAACTTATGTTTTGTGATAAATTAAGCCTCCGGGCGTTTCATGTAGGATATGAGTATGCTATGCTATGCTTTTCCGTTTCTTATATTAACTGCTTAATTTACAATTATTCCAATATGCGCGACTAGATACACGATCCTCGACTAGCGTTACAAGCTCATATGTATACACTTAATGTATGGTCTAAAAAGTATTTAAATTCAGCTAAATAGTAGCGACTGGCTACTAGCCTTTATCATGACAGGCTAAAAGTTGGGTCGTTACATTGATAATAGAGTTTTGCTACAAATTGAGGTTTTTTTGGCAATCAAGTCCAATCAAGTTAGTTCAAACTCAACAAGAATCAACTTCATTAGTAAAAGCGTGAATACACGTTCTAATTATCTCAACGTTCATATCCCATGTTCCTCCTCTTTTTCTTCTTCTCTTTTTTCGTGTTCCTCCTCCTTTTTTTGTCGTTCCTCCTCCTTCTTTACATGTTTCATCCACATTATCGTTCTTTTATTGCTTCTATTGTATAATATTATTTTTGTTTGTATTTAATATTACTATGTTATTTAATTGAGTTTGTAAATATTAAATTTAATAAATAATATAAGTTTTAGCATATTATTATTTTATTGTATATTTGTTAATTAATAAACAGAAAAATAATATAAATGTAGATTCTATTAATTTTTGGAATTCTTTGTTATAATGTGAATATATATTATAGATTTTTAAAAAAATTGTTCGAGTATTTGTTATGATAATTATGAAGGATAATAATAATATTGTATGTTATTTTATTTTTTATTTATAACTATATTTATATTATTTAAACTAGTAAGTAAATAGTATAATATGATATATTTTATTTTATTTTTTCTTTATGTAAAGTAGTACAAGCAAATTATTATCATATTTTATTTTCTATTAAATAATTATTTGTTATAATGAATAAATATATTTAACGAATAAATGTATTTAATAGATATATTTAATGAAAAAATATGTTTATTTAATGAATGAATATATTTATTTAATGTAAAGTAGTACAATTCAATAATTTATTTTTAAAAATTAATAGATATATTTAACGAATAAACATATTTTTGTTGTACCATCCTAACAGGAATCTTATGATTCGTAAATTGGATCTGCCAGAGACGTGGAACCACTACAAGAAAAAGTAATATTTGTAACAAAAAAATATTACAAAAAATCAAAATTTTAAAACAAAAGAATTTTGTAACAAAAAAATGGTCGTTGCAGTATGTCCCGTTAAAAAAGTTTTTGTAACAAAAAATGGAACTGTTACAATTCAAAGTGATATTTTGTAACGAATTTTTTTGATACAAAAAATCAGAAGTCGTTACAAAATTGATAACAAATTTGATCTTCAAAATATTTTTTGTGACAATAAATTTTTTTCTATCATAAAATTTTGTTATAAAATGTAACTTGATTTTGTAACATTTTTTTCTTTAGTTACAAAAACAAAATAATTATTTTGTAACAATTTTTTTTAATACAAATTGCATGTATAATTTACTAAATTATCTTTTAAATTAACTAATATATTAACTATTTTACTAAGCAAGTCTACATTTATATAATATGTAAAAACATACATAATTCAAACATGCTTCATTTAGTTAAAATTATTTTAAAATAAAATAACATTAGTGAGTACATTGATTAGTTCTACAAGTTATATTTCTTGCACAAGTTCAACCAAAAGTTAAAAGTTCTAACATAGATTAGTGTCTCTATGAATCAAAATATTCTTGAGCCCTCAATGTAGCATGTGGTCACCATTTTAGCACTCCTATAAATAAGAAAAACCGAAACAAAAAATTAGAAACAAGATATAACACTAACTACAAGGTTCTGAGAATCGGACTGGTCATCAAACCGCTCTAGTCACTGGTTCACTGGTCCAACCAGTCCAACCGAAAAAACTATTTTAAAATAGAATAATAAATAAATTATAAATAAACATCCTAAAATATAATTATAGTCTAATATAAATCTTAAAATAGAATTAGTAACAATGGAATATAAAGGGACCTAATGCTATGGAACACTAGCAGCCACTGTTGCTACATTACCAGCTGAATTCCTGAATTGAATCGGAAAAATAAAGTGAACATTCTAACAGGTCAATACTCAACAACACAAACTTCCCAATATAGAATAGTAATCATTAATTGGCCCAAGCGAGAAATATTGTAATTTGATTTTGACATAGTTCCCATTTACATTTATAATTATTCATGTTGAGAGTAAACAACACTATTAAAATTATCAAACATTTAACACCATAAGCATCTTAGTATTGACACAAAATGATTGCAGTCAGCACATTGAAATTTTGCTTATAAAACAATCACCATAAGTTATCAAGTATGCTCAACACTGTCTCATACCTTCCTCCTGATAACTGTTGAGCAGTGCTATGAGCAGATGAGTCTAAAGGTTGATCAGGACTACTATTATCCAAGAGTCTAGCTTGAAGACTTGAATTTGAATTTAGAGCAGAAGCTGCTGGACCTTGACCAGAATCAAGTGGTCAGGTATACTACAGTTTAAGCTTTCAACATTACAATCCAATTTGACATAGCCCCAAGAATATATATATATATAATCAGAAGTCAACTATAAGATAAAAATAGTATTTGAAAACAAAAGAATCCATTTGAGCGTTGCCAAATGCTTTAAATCTTGGGAAAATCCTCTTCTCAAGAACTAGTTACACAACTTCATACTTATATTCAGATAGCAACTAAGCTCATGCCAACAAGCAAGTAGTCCACTGGTATCAACAACTGGTAAAGTAAAACAAATTTTAATACATACAAATTTTCACCATACATACAAATTTGTAAATTTGTAAAATTTTCACCATTAGCAACCAGCAAATACAAAACAGAACCAAAAGCAGAATTGAAGAACCAACCTTCAGAACCAAACTTGAAACAGTTGAAACTAAGACCAAAGCAGACTTGAAGAAAAATAGAACCAAACTTGAAACAGTAGAAACCAAGACCGAACTAAACTTGACACAGTTGAAACCTTCAGTGAAAAAAACAACAGAGAATTAACAAGAGACAAGAAAATTAACTTTACATATAAATCAATAAAAACAACCAAAACAACCAATTCACAAGTACCAATAAAATACAGATTATTCAAGCAACCAACAAAATTGGCAAGAGACAAGAAAATCAACTTCACATATAAATCATCTCAATTTCAATGCTATGGAAAAAAATAAAATGAATCAATAAAACTAACAGATCTAAAACATATTCTGAAAGCACTTCGAAGAAGATAGATAGCTCACTAACATAAAGGGACTTTTTGCATTTAGTCGAGACCATTAACCTGTTTCAGACCAACGGTTGCATAATTTCTCCATCAATTTATAACTTGGGAAGAACACAAGACATCCACTTGGAACAATGTTAAAGATTTCTTCAAAAGATCTTCCAACTGCATCCTAAACCATTACTTACAATCAAAAGGTGTAACTAGAGTAGCAAGAAAATTACAAATAGTGAAAATATCAAGCATACCTGAAAGGCATATCCATCTGCTGCTTTATAACTTGCATTCAAAGGATAATTACCAGGACCAGTGGAGATTACAACAGGCCACAACAACAGCAGCTTAACAAGTCACTAATCACAAATTTCACTAAGAAGCATAACAAGTAACAACAACAGCAGCATTACAAAAGACAATGGAAATCACAAATCACAAATTCAACCGCAAACCAGTATTATTTGTCGGGATGCTGCTGCTATAGTACTTGTTAGATGGTGGAATTATACTTACATTGCAGTTTTGACTTGTTAGTATCTGATGCAGTTTTGCCATGCATGATTAGGCTGATGTTGTTTTGTTTTTTCGTGGTTTGTAATAAGAATCTCTTGCTTTAGTTCTTTGAGATTTTAGTTACACTTTAGCTTTGGTATTTTGCACATAGATTCATATATTAAGATATTTTGAGCCCACAAAATAGAGCATGTTTGCTTCTTTCATGTCAGTTTTCAATTTTATAAATGGTGACATTTGGTTTTTGATGTAGTTGGCACCCACCTAAGTCTAGATTGAAGCGTATTTCTCAGGTTTTTAGGGAAAACTACAACAAACCTTGGCTGGGTTTTGATGAGGCAGATGATGATACTCGAAAAATATGGTGGACTGAGTGAAGGGTAAATTCTATCACCTTATGCTACTTATGAATAGCATTTATTGCTCATTATGTTCTATATATTCTGCCTTCTTATTATTCTCGTTTTCTTTAATAATCAAATAAAGTGTTGTTATTCCCAATAAAAACTGTTACGAGCTTGACTCTACAGGATTCTCATTTTGTTTAATTACTATAGCTACTTAATTAAACAGAAATTAATAATTAAAAACTACCCTGCATGGTATAATTTTTTATGTGTGCAATAGGACATATTTTGTTTAATTAATAATTCTCTTTGAGAATAGCACATGGTATATATATGCCTTTCATGTTTTTCATAGTTGTATAACTTTTTGGCTCATACATATATTTTAAGTGATATTGTAAAATGTGATTTTTTTATTCCAATGATTGAAACTACCATACCTAAGTCTCATTATTGATACGGAAGAAGATTTTTTTTAAAAATAGAAATGCTTTGATATTATTGATATGGAGAAGGATGATATCTATCAAGCTTGGAGGTTTAGAGCTGCCAAGCGCTTGCGAGGTATACTCCATGCCATTCGCAAAAAAGGTGACCGTCCGTATTGGATCCCACCAGAAGTTCTTGGTGAATTGATGAGACATTGGGATACTGATGCCTATAGACAATTACAGGCGAGAAATGCAGCTGCCAGGAAATCGACTCGAGGTACTTCCCTTCACACTGCAGGAGGCACCACCTTTCCAGAAGCGAGGTTACACTTGGTAAGTTGCTTATAGAAAATTCTTTTTTACTTAAAGACAATCTTTAACTAATAGAAGAAATGAGTTAAAATCACGGTCTGATGGAAGAGAGAGGAGGGTGAAAATGTGTTCTGAAATGAAGAAACCAATTAGAGACCATTCATTGGGAAGTAAAATCACATTTTTAATTAGAGACCATTCATTGCTTATTATATCTTAGAAGAAGTAATTACTATCGTGTTGAGACAGGTTTATATTGGTTTCTTATATGTTGAGTTTGTGAATCTGATTTTGAAACTGTATTCGGAAATTGATTAAGTGAAGGACATGAATTGTTTGGTTGATAAATGCTTGCTTGCTTGATTTATGTTTTAGTAAGTGTGGCTAAGCAGGGTTGAATAAGCATTACTAGTTATATTAGATGTGTAATCGTGGTTTACTGTTTAATTAAATTCATTTACATTGCAAATGTGTGATTGATTGTAGTGTTTGAATCTGTTGGTTTTGATACAACTTAAGTCGCTTTCCAAAGTTAACTAGCTTGTCATTTTTTTTAGTTAAATCATAAATATATTTGCCACGCTGCTCTTGTTCTGAGAACTTGCACATGTTCCATATGAATTCCAATAATGTGCTGCTTTTTTGTTTTTTAATTATTCTTTTGTTTGAAGTTGCATAATCTGTTCAAAAGATAATGTTGGTCTTAAATGCATTTATTTTGTTCGTGTCCTGAATTCTTGCAAGTGGCCGCTAAATGGAGTAGGAGATGCATTATTTATTTATTCATTCTATTGTAAATGAAGTGTAGGATTGGCAAGTTGTGCTGGAAAGAAACTTCTCAAAACTCTTGTTCTATTCTGCATTATTTTTAATTATTCTTTTAATTATTAAACTCTTGTTCTATTCTGCATTATTTTTAATTATTCTTTTATGTAGAATCATTCGCTTGGAAGACCATTACGTATGGATGAGTTTTTTTTAGCACACTCATACTCGCAAAGAGGATAAGACTCAATGGGTTGATGAACACTCCCGAAAGACAAAGGTAACTTACCTTTATTAATTGTAACTATTTTGTTATCTAATTGTTATGCATTATTAATAATTATAGTAGTTTATAAATCATTTCTCCTCATTGTAGGATATATTTCAAGAGCGTATGTTTCAGGCTAAGTAAGAGCGGCAGGCTGCTATAGAGGCTGGTATAACTGATCCACCGCCTATCTTTGAGGAAAGCATATGGATTGAGACAGCGGGTGGAAAACGAAGAGGTAGGGTATATGGCATGGGTGAGGTAAGGGACTCTTCCATGGTGCGACCTCGAGTTGATGGGTCAACCACGACCACCAGCGCTGATGTTTTGGATCTTAGAGACCGAATCACAATAATCAATAGGGAAGTTGAACAACATGCCGCTAAATATAGAGATCTTGAAGACCGCTACCAAAGGGAGAAAAGAGAGTGGCAACAGACTGTTGAATCCTTGCGTGAGGATCTCAACACCAGTAACTCACAGATGGATCAATTTAGTCATCAGTTGAGCAGCTTGACTGAGTATGTGAGAGCCATGGGTCCTAGTAGTTCTGGATCACGTGTTCCCCCACCTCCTCCTTTTACTTTTCCAAGCTCTCAGAAAAGCACAGCTCCAGCCCCAGTCCCAACCCCAGCCCCAGATAGAAAACTCCCACCTATTTTGCAGCGACCAGAACAACCACAGAGTTCTCAAAGGGAGGATGATTCTGACGATTTTGATGACTCAGATGATTATTTAGACAAGTATGAGTAGGTTATTTAATTCCTTTACTTTGAATATTTTGTATTATTAGTGAATTGCAATTTAAACGAATATAAGTCTAAGTTTATTAGTTTAGTTATTTATCTTGTCTTGAGTCTTTATATTAGATAGTTATTTATTATTTGGTTAAGTTTGTAAACTCATTATCTAATATTTAGTATAAATTTTATTTTTATATTTAAAAGTTTATTTGTCTTGTTATTTAATATTCTGTATAATTTTTTTTTATATTTAAGAGTTCATTTGTTAACTGTTTACTATTTGAAAGGAAAAAAATTAAAACATATAACTATTAAAATCGACGGTAAAATTGTCGCTTTTAAAAGTTAAAATAGATAAATCTAATTAATTAAATCGACGGCAAATGTGTCGATTTTATTCAATCAAATATCGACGGCGTTCTTGTCGATTTTATTAAGCATATTATAGACAAAAGCGTTGTTGATTTTATTGAGTTAAATATCGACACAAAAAGCATCGATTTTATTGAATCAATTATCGACAAAGAAGGCGTCGATTTTAAATAATAATATCGACGGCAATGTTGTCGATTTTAGTAAGAATGTAAAATTCTCATACCCATATTATAGACGAAAAGGATGTCGATTTTATTAAGTTATTATCGACGGCAAAGAAAGCCGTCGATTTTATTAGAATTTTGAAAAATCGACAAGTTTAATAGCGACCACCTTCGCCGTTTATTTTGCCGTCGAATTATAATATTATCACGACCTAACCGTCGATTTAGCCGTCAATTTTAACGATGTTTCTTGTAGTGGGCGTAGAATTATTTTGATATTCTATTTAAATTTAGAGTCATACTATATTATATGGTTTAATTTTATAAACAGTATAAGAAAAGGTTTTATAAAAAAATTAAATTATTTTGTGAACGATGGAAAATGAAAAATAAAACTCCTAATTCTATACAACCGTTCTTGTTAACCCCCCTAAATTATTGTAGTACGATCATATGTAATTTAATGTCATGGTTTTCTCATCATACAATGTCACATTATATATGTTTTCCTCGTATTTACTACTTATATAAATTATATTGTCACTAAAAATTACACATATGAAAAAAAAGAAAAATAAGATATTTTTGTGATGAATGAAAAAAAAAGAGAGGAGAAAAATCATAAAAAAAAACGAGAAAAAGATAATGAGCATAGAGACGTGCATGCATGTGCGACTGTGGCGAGAGAGTTAATGGCTGGCTAATGGTCCAGGCTCCACCATTCTCTCTCTCTTTCTCTCATGCACCACCC
>NC_029772.3:105613215-105614296 GCF_000817695.3 Arachis duranensis | reverse complement strand
TTAAAATTAATTATTATATATTTGTATCTAAATATATATGTTATTTAATTTATTTTTAATATATATTTTATATTAATAATTAATTTTGGTGATTCATTTAAGTATAAATTTAACATAGTTAATTTATTAAATATATATAAAAGTAATAAAGATTGAATCAATTGAGATGATAAGTATTTTATAATTTAACAAAAATAATAATTTTGGTTTAAATCTTAAAAGTAATATTTTTTTTAACAAAAAAATGTTGCTTCAAATCTTAAAAATAATATTTTTTTATGAATTATATATAATGAAAGTATTTTAGAAAAAGAAAATTCAACACCAAGTATACATAGTAACACCTTATTAGCGTTATTACCTGGAGTATTAGTTATTACTAAGTAATTAAGTTTAATTAACAAATTAAATACTAGGTTGCATACTTGCATTCAGTTTGGGAGAAATTCTTGAATCTTCATAGTAATGGAAGTTGGAACACAATTAACGTCTGATAATAATGTGCTCCAGAAATATCTATAATAATTTTGTATTTATAGGATTTAAAAGTAATAAATAAATAGTAGATGCATCTAAACTCTAAAGTATTCAACTCTTTTCAAATTCTGGTTGAGGAGGTTTAATTTCACCTGAATATTCATTTTTTTATTATGTGGGGCTAACAAAACTATAAAAGGATATATAGAAGAGTAATGAATACTGATGAAGACTCTCCTATTTCCTCTACGTTCGTTGTACATAATTTATTAGTAGGAGGATTAATTTTTAGTGACACGTTATATTTAATAAATACATAAATATATACGTTTAATATCTATATAGTAAATTATATATATAAAATATTTAAACCGTCGTGGTAAATGCTTAAAACTGCGAGTCAATTGAATAATTAATATCTTCATAAATGCTAAGGATATCAAAATACAGAGAATTTGCTAAGATATAATTTGTACCTTCGTGTAATAATATAAATTACAGATATTTTCCAGAATTTTTGTGTCCGTATTCGTTAAATATGCGTGTTTTTTTATATTTAATTATATTTTAATAAAAATATTTTTATATATTTTAACATACTTAA
>NC_029772.3:105575331-105613082 GCF_000817695.3 Arachis duranensis | reverse complement strand
GTTAAGAAATACTTTATATTTTTATATATATGATGTGTCCATAAATTTTATAAGAATGTATATACTAGGTATCTCATTGTATCTATATATATTCGTGTAAGTATCTGTGTATTACTTTTTTTTCTTTTTACATTTCTCATTTTTTATTTTTAATTTATTCATATATTACTTAATTTGTTAGTTGATTATTAGTTAAATAAAAGAATTAATTCTCTAAGAAAACTGTTAAAAAATACTAACTGATAACGTATATCAAATATTAATACATAATATATCACATAGTCCGTATAATTAAAAAACTAAATTTATATATACACATAAAAGTATTATTTCAATAGAATGATATTTTTTAAGAAAAAATGGTCATCCATTACTAAACATATTATTATCTTTTTTTACAAATAAAGAAATAATATTATTCTAAAAAGAACTATAAATAACTGAAAATAAAGTTTTGACTAAAATTTGAAAACCTAAAATTACAGGGAAAATGTTTTAAAAATTATTGTATATGGAAATTATTGGACCATATATTTTCTTTGTCTCAACTGCAATGCAATCTCTACTTGAGAATTGATAGATCCTCATCTCTAAAATGACATTATAGATAAAGACTAATATAATATTATACAATTAATTTGACAAAAATAAAGATGTTCGGTAAAAAATAAAAGTTAATATAATTGATCAATTTGGTAATGGTATAGTTGATTTTTTAAGTTCTTCTTTACCTATTATGTGTTATCATAATAGTTTCTGTTACAATACTAAAACTATATATCTTTTGAGTTAGTTAGAGTTTTATTTTGATATTCTAACAAGTTTTTTAAAGAAATGATATTACAATTCAAAATTATTTTTCTTTTTTGAAAAACAAATTAGCATTCATATAAGAAGTTCGAAATGTAATATTCTTTTAATATAATAATTAATAATAGTGTATGAGAGGGCATTCTTATCAAATTATTTATGATATAGTATTAAAAAGTAGCAACCAACTTTTATGATAAAATTTTGCAAATTAATTGACCAAATATAAAATATTTCACATTTATAATATTGTAAAAAACTAAAACAAGATTCTAAACATATTGCAATCTAATATTATGTAAACAAGTAAACATATTATCAAATACTTTAAGACCTGAATTGTTTTTTAAATATAATTTTAATACATTGTCAATCTAAAATAATTTTATATTTATATTTAATTATGTAATAATTAATTAATAAAAATAACAATTTTTTATATTAACTACATAAATGATTATTTAAAAAAAATATAATTATATAACGGTATAAAATTTTTTATACTATAAATATGTCAAAACCAAATTCATAATTTTATATGTTAAAATAATCAAAATGTTTTTTAAGTATGATTGATAATTTATCTTTCTATGTTTATACGACATAGGTTTTTTATTTATTTAACATGTGTATTTTAATTTTTATTCTTATATTGTTATAAAAAAAATGTTAAGTGATTAAACTTTTTTATTTTATCTTATATTTAAATTAATACTAGCTAATTTTTTATTTTTATAGTAAAAATATTGATTTTCTAGTATTTTTTTATCATTATATTTGTAAAAAAGAAAAAACAAAAAATTGGATGAGAGAGAGAGGGAGAGAATGAGAATTAGAAAAATGAAAAGGCCAATATGACTCTTCTATGTATTGTATGTATGTTATGTATTCCTCTTTCTCTCTCTACCTTACAGCCATAGCCATAGCCACACCCACAAACATGGAACGTCGTTGCTGAACTTGCATTTCCATACAAGGTTGTCTACCCCTTTGTGTCCCTCTTTCTTTCTCTCTCTGTTTTTTTTTTTGGCTCTGAAGAACACTGCATCTTTTTCTTCTTCTTCTTCTTCTTGTCTTTAGTTTCATCTCAATCCTCACAACTAGCTTGTCCTACTCCTACCCTTAACCATACACACTTTCTTTTCTTTCTTTCTTTCTATATCTTTTCTTTTTTCATTTTTATGTGTAGTTTGTCACACTTTTTTGTTTACTTGTAGTTTGTACTTTTGCCAACTCTCTCTTTGGTTGGTGCAATCCACGCACGCTATCTCTCTCCTAATTTTCTGAACTGTTTTGTTTGTAGTAACTCCTCAGAGAGAGAGAGAGAGAGAGAGAGAGTAAAAGTTTGGTGACTTACAAAGAGATAGAGAGAGAGAATAGAACTGGAACTGGCACGGGTAGATAGAAGAAGAAGAAGAAGATGGGGGACAAATCCGTGGAGTTAGAGGCTGTTCTCAAAGAAACTGTGGATTTGGTAACATAGATCTGAATCACTATCATTTATTCGGTCTCTTTTGGTCTAATTGTTATCCTCATTGATGTTTTTTTTTTTTTTTTTTTTTTTTTTTTTTTTTTTTTTTTTTTTTTTTTTTTTTTTTTTTTTTTTTATGAATGAATGTAGGAGAACATACCCATTGAGGAAGTTTTTGAGAATCTGAGATGTAGCAGAGAAGGTCTCAGCAGCAAGGCTGCTGAGGAAAGACTCGCCATTTTTGGCCACAACAAGCTTGAAGAGAAAAAGGTCTAACCTTTCTCTCATTTCATTGACCCCCACATGAATTTTTCTTTTTCCTTTTTCGTTTTGGTAAATTATCGTGTTCTGGGTTTTGTTTTTCAGGAGAGCAAGTTTTTGAAGTTCTTGGGATTTATGTGGAATCCTCTTTCTTGGGTTATGGAGGCTGCTGCTATAATGGCAATTGCTCTTGCCAATGGAGGGGTAAGTGTGCTTACTAGCTTCTAAAACTTGTTAGCAATGGAGGTGTATCAAATTCATGAATTAACTCAACTTTTTGCAAAGTTTAGGTGAACTCAATCCGAGTTTGATTATTTTGGACTTGCTCTTATTATTATTGTACAGGGTAAGCCTCCTGATTGGCAAGACTTTGTTGGTATTATCACTTTGCTTGTCATCAATTCAACCATCAGTTTCATAGAGGAGAACAATGCTGGTAATGCTGCTGCAGCTCTCATGGCTCGTCTCGCTCCGAAAGCAAAGGTGTGGGATTCAGTGTCATTTTCTTATGTCCTTAATGTTTGCATTGGATACTGGTATTGGTGGTGTTAAATCTTTGCATCTGCAGAGGAACCAATTTTGTGTGTGTATTTTGTGAAGGTTCTTCGTGATGGTAGGTGGAACGAACAAGATGCCGCAGTCCTGGTTCCTGGTGACATCATCAGCATCAAACTTGGAGATATTATCCCTGCAGATGCTCGCCTTCTCGAAGGTGATCCTTTGAAAATTGATCAGGTGGGGTTCTCTGCAAGATTTGTTGTTTCGGTTGTGATCTCTATGATGTGTAATTTCTGTTGTTTTAAGCCCCCATCATATCCCAAATGGTTCATTACATGATTTTCCTCCTTTTCACTTTTCAGTCTGCACTTACCGGTGAGTCCCTACCAGTGACAAAGGGTCCCGGTGATGGTGTGTATTCTGGTTCAACCTGCAAACAAGGAGAGATTGAAGCTGTGGTCATCGCTACCGGTGTTCACACCTTCTTTGGGAAAGCTGCTCACCTTGTAGATACTACTAATCAAGTCGGTCACTTTCAACAGGTAATTCTAGAAAGATGGCAGTGTCAATTGTTTTTTTTTTTTAATATAGTCTGAATTTTTATTCATAGTTCTAAATTCTTCTGTTGTTTATAGGTCTTGACTGCAATTGGTAACTTCTGCATATGTTCTATTGCTGTGGGGATGATCATCGAGATCATTGTTATGTATCCCATTCAAGATAGAAAATATCGTCCGGGAATAGATAACCTGCTTGTGCTTCTTATTGGAGGAATTCCAATTGCCATGCCGACGGTTTTGTCCGTGACCATGGCTATTGGTTCTCATAGGCTCTCTCAGCAGGTTAGTGAATCGTCATAATTTAATAATGTATGATATATGCAGGGTGCTATCACAAAGAGGATGACAGCCATTGAAGAAATGGCAGGCATGGATGTTCTTTGTAGTGACAAGACTGGGACTTTAACACTAAATAAGCTTACGGTCGACAAAAATCTTGTCGAGGTTGGATGATGAATGCTGCTATTTTGTTGTCCTCTCTTCTATTTCTTATGCACTTGTTCTAATTTTTTCCTCCTTTTTCATAACCAATTAGGTTTTTGCAAAAGGAGTGGACCCGGATACTGTTGTTTTGATGGCAGCTCGAGCTTCAAGACTTGAGAATCAAGACGCCATAGATACTGCCATTGTTGGGATGCTGGCTGATCCAAAGGAGGTAAGTCATTGATCCATTGCTAAATGCACTGATGAATTTGCACGTTTACACAAGTTTCTCTATATTGAGGCTGATCAATTTGTTTTTTCTTTGTTCCTGCTAACTGATTAATACCAAAGGCACGTGCCGGTATACAAGAAGTGCATTTTCTTCCTTTCAATCCAACTGATAAGAGGACTGCATTGACCTATATTGATCAAGATGGCAAAATGCATAGAGTAAGCAAAGGTGCACCCGAACAGGTAATTTACCATCATTTATGTTCTTTTATGGTTGTGTGTTGATATTTGTCTTTCTTATTCTCATTGTGAGTTGTACCATGATGACTAGATCCTACACCTTGCCCACAACAAATCAGACATCGAACGCAGAGTTCATGCAGTGATTGATAAGTTCGCAGAGCGCGGTCTGCGATCTCTTGCTGTAGCATACCAGGTAATTGATGAATTCATCACATTGTCATTTGCTATATTTGCTTGCTTATATTTTAAGATAGTAGAAATGATATGATTATGTTAACTTCTCCGTTTCATACAGGAAGTTCCCGATGGAAGGAAAGAAAGTGCTGGAGGCCCATGGCAGTTTATTGGCCTTATGCCTCTCTTTGACCCACCTAGGCATGATAGTGCCGAAACAATACGGAGGGCACTAAATCTCGGAGTAAATGTCAAAATGATTACAGGTCCATAGTCAACACCTTTGACTTGGTTGTGTTATTGTACAGAATCACTGTAATTAAGTTTGCAAAGATTGGGAATTGGCTGTTGTATTGATTATCATGACATAGTTAAGAATTTAAGTAACACAGTATCTGCTAGAAATGAATATACTCATTTATATATCTTCCCTTTTTTGTTATCAGGTGATCAACTAGCTATAGGAAAGGAAACAGGACGACGCTTGGGAATGGGTACCAATATGTACCCTTCATCTGCTTTACTTGGACAGGACAAGGATGAATCCATTGCTGCCTTGCCCATTGATGAACTAATCGAAAAAGCCGATGGATTTGCTGGTGTATTTCCTGGTATGTCTCAATACTATCCCGGGGATTTCACGTGTACTCGAATAAGTATTGATATGATTGTTGTTTTATATTTTTGGTCAGAGCACAAGTACGAGATTGTGAAGCGTTTGCAAGCGAGGAAACATATCTGTGGAATGACTGGTGATGGAGTGAATGATGCACCTGCTCTAAAGAAGGCAGACATTGGTATAGCTGTCGCCGACGCCACGGATGCTGCTCGTAGTGCATCTGATATTGTTTTAACAGAACCTGGTCTTAGTGTTATCATAAGTGCTGTTTTGACCAGCCGAGCTATTTTCCAGAGAATGAAAAATTATACAGTGAGCAATTGAGCTACTATTATGGGAAACAATTTTGGTTACTTAAGCTGCAAGTCGGTATGTGATTATGGTCCAGTATTTGACTAATTGGTTTCCTTTCTTGCAGATTTATGCTGTCTCAATCACAATTCGTATCGTGGTAAGTAAATGATTTTGCAACTCTGAGCATCTATTCTGCCTCACTTGGCAATTTTGTTGACATAATCATTAAATTGGTTCTAATTCTCTGTTCTACATTTTGCTTACAGCTCGGTTTCATGTTGCTGGCTCTCGTATGGAAGTTTGATTTTCCACCTTTTATGGTTCTTATTATTGCTATCCTGAATGATGGTTTGTTGTTTCTTCTTTGTTACTGTTTTCCCCTCTTGTCTATCATTCGCAGCATGGTTCCGATCTTTGTTGATGGCTAATGATTTATCTGATATTATAGGTACTATTATGACAATTTCAAAGGATAGAGTAAAACCGTCACCACTGCCGGATAGCTGGAAGCTAGCAGAGATATTTACTACTGGCATTGTGCTCGGAAGTTACTTGGCAATGATGACTGTCATTTTCTTTTGGGCTGCATACAAGACAAATTTCTTCCCGGTACGGCTTCTATTTATGATTTAAACTCTCAAGAGTTTTCTTGTTTTATTTTCTTTTTTCGTGTCCAAATTTACTTCAACATTCATTCATGTGCCTTGTCCCTTAAAGGAGCTAATGCTAAGACTCATAAGTTATGATTTAATGTAATCCATGCAATTGATGCCTCTGAATGTGATTCATTTATGTTTTCAGCGAGTGTTTGGTGTTTCAACCCTTGAAAAAAGTGCTCATGATGATTTCCGAAAACTCGCCTCAGCAATTTATCTTCAAGTGAGCACCATTAGTCAAGCTCTTATATTCGTGACTCGTTCTCGAGGCTGGTCATATGTCGAGCGTCCGGGATTATTGCTGGTGGTTGCTTTCGTAGTTGCTCAGCTGGTAAACCACCTAACCATTTATTATTATATTGTAATTATCTTTTATCTCCATCAGACTTGGTGATCGGTTTCGTTATGTTTCAGATCGCCACGTTGATCGCAGTATATGCAAACTGGAGCTTTGCCGCGATCGAAGGAATAGGATGGGGTTGGGCTGGTGTAATATGGCTGTATAACATAATATTCTACATCCCTCTTGATATCATCAAATTCTTGATTCGCTATGCTTTGAGTGGAAGGGCTTGGGATCTTGTCATTGAGCAAAGGGTAAGTAGAGTTTGTTTTGTTTAGTTATGGAGTCAACACTTCAACACAAAAAAAATCCGAAACTCTTCAAATCAACGATATACAAAACTCAATTAGAAGAAACATCCGAAATTCAAACTCAACAAAAGCTCATTTTTAGTGGATTTTATAATGTTTTTGTTTAGCACTACTCATTTTTCCTGTTATAGTGCTTATCTATCATATCTGTATATTGCAGATTGCATTCACTAGGCAAAAGGACTTTGGGAAAGAACAAAGGGAACTTCAATGGGCACATGCTCAAAGAACACTGCATGGATTGCAAGCCCCTGACACTAAGATGTTCACTGAGCGCACGCATTTCAATGAGCTCAATCAAATGGCCGAAGAAGCTAAGAGGAGAGCCGAAATTGCGAGGTAGATGTCGTTGATTGTTTTCGATTAATTTCTCTCTTAAAAATACTGTAGTCATAACTCTTAAGAGCCAATATGCACAGAGGAATGCAAAAAAAAAAAAAAGGAAAAAAGTGTTTCTATCTTTTAGGCAACCCCTTTGACTAGGCTTATACTATAATTTCAAAGGGAATTAGATTCATCAGGATAAAACATATATTTCACATTTAAACAAAGTTGGTTCCCACAAGTCATAGTTATAATTGATGCAGGTTGAGAGAGCTCCACACACTGAAAGGTCATGTGGAATCAGTTGTGAGATTGAAGGGTCTGGACATAGACACAATTCAGCAAGCATACACAGTCTGAGAGGTTTTGTTGCATAGTGATGATAATATTATTATTATTATGATTATTGTAAAGGATTGATAGTTATTATCGCTGAGAGGGAGATAATGTAATGAATGAATGATTGCACTCTCTAGTGTTTTTATTATATTTTTTTTATTGTGACTTTTGCTTTGAGCACTTAAAAGTAGTGCTCTCTTCTGTCAGCTTTATCTATCTATGCACCTTTGCTTCTTTTTAATCATATAAATATACCTGTCACTGTTAGTCCCACTCATATGCCTCTTTATTCTAGTCACATTTCTCCGTACACTCTCCCTTGTTATCTGTCTCTGATTTTGCAAATATAGAAAGATAGATGAATAAAAAAATAGGAAAACTTCAATGTTTCAATAATTTTTAACTGTTGATTTTAATTATAAAAAATATATAATATATATAACAAATAAACGGAGCAATATGTGTGACATCGTAAAAGAAGAAATTTTTAATCTTTTGGGTTCTACAATTAATGCATTAGATTAGGTGGTCTAATTTTTCTTGTTATATGTTAGGTTGATTTGTTTGCATGAAATAAAGCGGATTTGGTGGGTTTGGTGTCCAAATCTCAGTTTAATTTATTTTCCATTATTGTATTTTGTCATCCATTTTTTCCAGGGACCTAATAATGAATTAGGTATTAGCAGTTTTCTCTAACTACGCCTTTGGTGTCGACCAATAAATAGTTTAGGCACTGCAAAATACCATTGCGGGAAAATGAAAGATGAACAATATCTGCAATCAACGTGTTGGTCAAAGTTCACTTGTCACACAAGTTCATTCGCAACAGAGTAATCTTTGATCTAGCTTGAGATACGATGAAAAGATTCTGTTAAATGAAATTGGATTCTCTTTTTTTTTTATTATTTGAAAGAATAAAGTATAATTTTTCATCTTATATTTCATAAGTAGGACTAAAAGAAATACGAAAAAATATTAAAGAGTTAAAGATTACACATTATAGTGTTGCAGATCCAGCTAAATTTTCAAGAGGCCTGCTACACATATAAGTCTTTTTGGCTTACAAGTCTTACAAGTTGGTACAAGCCCAACAAAAAACATGCATTACACTCCTACATTTAAGAGTAAATAAACGCATGTTATTCAACCACTTCTTGTTTCCAAAGCGCACTACTCACCATGCATTATAAACGAATCTTCTTCTTCCTCCATGAAAACGAGTTTCTTGCCAAATTTGAAGATAATGGAACTTCAGCAATACACCCAAAGGATTACAAAAACTACACCCAAAGGATTTAAGAAATACACCCAAAATTCGTTGAAGTACACCTTATGCATAATTCAGAACTCTTTCTCTTTCTCCTCCTCATCTTCTGCTGCTTCTTCTTCTTCAAAAACGATTTCAGAGCTTGATGTCAAAAAATAATGGAAATCGAGAATAATGAAGAAAGAAAACAGAAAGAAAAGTACGTAAATGAAGAAGGAGAAAGAGAAGGCAAGAAACAAAAGAGAAGAAGAAGAAGAAGAACGTGCAGCAAGAAGAAGAAGAAGGTGCGGTGAAAACGTGCAGTAACGGTTAAAGAAGGAGAAAGATATGGCAAGAAACGAAAGAAAATAAGAAGGAGAAGAGGAAGAGGAAGAAGAACGTGCAGCAAGAAGAAGAAGAATGTGCAGTGAAAACGTGCAGTAATAGTTGAAGAAGGAGAAGGAGAAAGAGAAGGCAAGAAACGAAAGAAAAAAAGAAGAAGAAGAAGAGGAAGAGGAAGAAGAACATGCGTAAAAAGAAGAAGAAGGTGCACTTGTAAAAACTTGTATAAAAAAATGCTTGTATGTAGAGAATTTCTCAATTTTCAAATAAGGAAAAAAAGTCTTCAGTAAAATTATTAATGAAAGAACATATTTTAAACTTCTTTGAATGTCAATTACATTTTTTTTTTTGGTACAATTATGGGGCTAATAAAGCCCAACAAAAAGAAACCTTATATACAAATAGATCGGGGTAATGAAGCCCCTGTGCAATCTTCATAGATGATTCTAGCTAACTCTAGAGATGGTGTATCCCAAAACAAAAAACCATCACCAGTTTCTAAGCTTTTTCTAGCTAAATAGTCAGCACTTCTATTAGCCTCTCTGTAAATTTGTACAAAAAATATTCTCCAATCTTTCTTTTTCAATGCATCAATTCGTCTAACTAGAGAATTGGGATGCTTCTCCAGATTTCTTTCCCCATTCAACAGCTTAACAACAGCCGCCGAATCGCACTCCACAATGATTCTCTTCATTCCCATAGTCCAGGCTAATTTCAGGCCCTCCATGACACCCCATAGCTCTGCCGTGAATGCTGTGCAGTTACCAATCCTACAGGTAAATCCAGCAACCCATCTTCCATTCTCATTTCTCACCAACCCGCCACATCCAGCACATTTCATGTTCCCCTGTGAAGACCCATCTGTGTTAAGCTTTACCCATCCTTCTGGCGGTGGCACCCAACTGACGTGAATCTCACGCTTCATCTTCAAACCTTTAATCAGGTAATTCCTTTCCAGAGTTTGTTTAATTTCCTAAACTTGGTTCATGATATCAATATGAGGTTGGTACGGTCTTCTGTAGTTGTCATCATTAATTTCCTTATTTCTCCAATACCACATTCTCCAACAAGCTACCATGAAAATATCTTTCCAGTCAAAATTCTTACTCTTTCCTAGTTGTTGTGTCAAATTCAGCTTTACCCATTCCTCCCAGTTTAAGTTGAAGAAGGATTGAATTTTAGATGAATCTAGGAGTTGGACCCAAGTTGTTGATACTCTCTGACAGTCCCTTAGCACATGTATGCAACTCTCCTGAGTTCCATGGCACGCATAACAGTCTCCACTCCCCCCAAATATTTTTGATTTCCTCTCATTTGTTTGAATTCTTCTATGGATAGCGGTCCACATGAAAACTTTAATTTTTTGTGTCCCTTTCCATTCCCATATCTGCTTCCATATCATTTTTTCGGGTTTTGACCAGTTGTTTAAGGCTTTATAAGTTGCTGCTATTGAGAAATTTCCATCCTCTGTGTGCTTCCAACCTCTCTTATCTCCCTCTTGATCTTGATTTGGTGGACACATTGCTGTGATTTTTTGAACAATTTCTTCTGGTAAATTGAGTCTAAGTTGTTCTCGATCCCATTCTCCTTTCTCATTGGTCCAGTCCTTCACCAAGCTATTGCTGTTCATGGTTGGGTTGAGAGTATGATTTTTGAGAGCTCCTTCTTCCAACACCCATTGATCCTTCCAAAAGTTAGTTGTGCATCCATTTCCTATGTATTGTATAGAATTTTTCTGATAGATTGGCCATATTTTCACGAGTTCCTTCCAAAGCGTAGAATCAGAGCTTTTGCTTCTTATGTTGTTTTCCAATTGTCCTCCCGGATAGTACTTATGTTTTAGCACCTCCACCCATAGCTTTCTAGGTTCTCCTTCCATTTGCCAAAGAATTTTCATCAAGAAGGCATCATTCATTGATGTGATTTTCCTAAATCCCATACCCCCTTCGTGCTTAGGACGACATAAAGTTTTCCAGCTGATTAAGTGTATTTTTCGATGATTGGGTTCATCCCCCCATATGAAGCTCCTCTGAAGCTTTTCAATTTCCTGACAAACTCCTTTAGGAACTCTATCGTGTTGCATTTGGAAGTTAAGAGCAGGACTAATGGATGCTTGAGCCAGCGTTAGTCTTCCAGCAAGAGATAGACACTTACTCTTCCAACCCTTGAGTTTACTCTGAACTCTACCCATAACATCTTTGAACTTTTCCTTGCCTCCTCTATTATTTGTAATCAAGGCTCCAAGGTATTTTCCCAATTCCTTTTGTTCTCTGAATTTTGCTATGTCCATAATCCTCCTCCTTAAATTTATATCTGTGCTTTTTGAGAAGACAATTGAGGATTTTTCTTCGTTAATTTTCAATCCAGATGCCTTGCAAAATTTTTCTAGTGCTTCTTTAACTTTTTGCATTTGTTCCTGGCTGGCTTCTGTGAATAGAAGAACATCATCGGCAAAAATTAGATGAGATATTCTTGGTCCCCTTCTACCCGCTGCCATAGGTTTCCACTCTCCAAGATGCACCAACTCCTCTATCAACTGAGATAGCTTGTCCATACAGATAACGAAAAGGTATGGAGAAATTGGGTCGCCTTGTCTCACCCCTCTTTTTGGAATGAATTCCTCTGTCTTGTTTCCATTCCACAGCACATTATAGGAAACTGAGTTAACGCAATGCATGATTATTTGTATCACTTTCACAGGTAATTTAAACTCCTTGAGTCTAACTTTAATGAAATCCCAGCTAAGCTTGTCATAAGCCTTTTTGAAGTCAATTTTTATTGTCATAAAATATTTTTTTCCTTTCATTCTCTTCATATTATGCATGAGCTCCTTCGCAATGATGATATTGTCTTGTATTTTTCTTCCTGGAATAAAACTTGATTGGTGTACCGCTATTCTATCACTGAGATGAGGTTTGATTCTGTCTACTATTATCTTGGTTAGCACCTTGTAGGTCACATTGCACAAAGCTATCGGCCGAAACTGATTGATGGACTCTGGATGGTTCAGCTTTGGAACTAGCATGATGAGTGTGGTATTGGCTTGCTTTATGATCTCTGGATTCTTCCAACAGTTTTGGATAAAATCACACACTTTGTTCTTCATGATCTCCCAATTATTTTTATAGATAAGCGCCGGAAAGCCATCACTTCCTGGAGCCTTGAGAGATCCTATGTTGAACAAAACCCTTCGGATTTCCATTTCCGTAGGAGTAGCTGCAAGCTTCCTGCAGTCAGACAAACTGAAATTAGGGAGGTCGTAATGGTCTAGATCAAAAGGAACAACTCTAACCTCTTCTTGATAAAGGTTTTTGAAATGGCAAGTGATGTGCTTTTTCAAATCCTCCTCTTCTTCGATCCACTCCCCCTCATGCCCTCTGAGTTTAAGAATTCTATTTTTTCCTCTTTTAACTATAACTTTGGTGTGATAGAACTTAGTGTTTCTATCTCCATCCATAATCCATTTCTCCCTCGATTTTTGTAACCAAAAGGTTTCTTCCTTGTCCAGAACCTCGTTTAGCTCCTTTATAAGCTTTTGTTCCAAACCATCTAAGTAAGGATTTTTTCCATATGTGCTACTTCTCTGAATTCCTGCAATTCTGTTTTGTATTCTTCTTTTAGTTTTGAAAATATTCCCAAAATAGCTCTTGTTCCATTCGATTAAGTCCTTCTTTAGTTTGTCAAGAGCATTGTTGAGATGATGATGATTATTCCAACTTGTTTCAATTAAATTTTGGAAGTCAGGATGCATAGTCCACATAGCCTCAAAGCGAAAAGGTCTATCCCTTATTCCATTTAAGCGTTTTTCAGTAGTAATTAATAGAGGATGATGATCAGATTTCATTCTTGTGAGCACCTCCACTGTAGCTTCATGGAATCTGTTTCTCCAACTTGAATTAGCCATAGCTCTGTCCAATCTTTTAAAGATTCTTTCTTGGCCTTCCCATTGAGGACCTCTCCAAGTGAATCTCGATCCGATGAAACCCAAGTCAATTAGACCACAGTTATTGATCCAATTAGTGAATGCATTGCAAGCCCTCAGATCTGTGGGTGCACCTCCCCTCTTCTCTGAACTATCTTTAATCTCATTAAAATCCCCTGCAATAAGCCACTCCCCACTAACAGTGTTAGCTATGTTCTGTAATTTAGGCCATAGCTCTCTTCTAATTTGTTGATGAGGACTGGCATATACTGCAGTGAAAAACCACTCTCCTCTTCCACATTCTTGGACCTTTACGTGTATATATTGTTGATGTGCTTCTATTGAAATAATATTGATGTCACTCGTGTTCCAGCAAATCCAGATCCCACCTGCAAAACCTTGAGCTTCCTCTATAATGTAATTAGTGTATCCTAATTGCTTTATAACATTTCTAGCAACTTGTCCGCTACACTTTGTTTCTAAAAGAATGGTAATGTCTGGCTTATATTGTTTCATCATCTCCTTATAAATCCTTCTAAACGCTCCACTAGCAGCCCCTCTAATATTCCAGATTATTGTGATCATTAAAAAGGATAATTAAAGGTTTAAGAAAACTAAAATAGAAAACAAGGGCTTCAAAAGGAAAGAGCACACCTGAAATTTAGTTCATCTTCATTACAGTGTCCTGTACAACACTAGTTTGAGGTGTTGTGAAATCTATTCCTTCTAACAAGCTCTCCTGCCCTCCTTCAGTGCCCTCTGTTTCCATAGGCACCACCTTTGTTGTCTTAACATTTATGGGGTCTGGTGGTTTTCCTTCTATTGGATGGGCTTGGTACGAAGGTTCAATGCATTCTTCCATTAAGGAAGGGGTCCCATTAGCCTCCTCTGCCCAGTTTTCCTCATGATGGTTGAATCCTTGCTTTATTGTCCCTACTCTTTGCTCTTTTTCATTTCCGTTATGACTCTTTTTTTGAGCTATTGCTTCTTTTTTAGTCTCCTGGTTTGTTTTCCTGTTTTCACTAGTTAGCTCCTTCTCTTCCCAATTATTTTTTATGCTTTGTTGCTCTACATGCTTGCTCTTGCTTCCCTTGTCTTTGGTTCTTGACTTGTGTGCATTATTTGTTTCCCTTTCAGCATTATTGCCACCCTCTCTCTCTTCTTGTTCTTCCTCCTGTGTTGTTTCTTCAATGGTCAACACACTATATCTTGACTTTCCTCTTCCTCCGATGTCTCTAGATTCAGTTTCCTTTTGCCCCTTTTTTCCCCTTCTTGACCTTTGGACAACCATCCAGTCTCCGTACTTGTCCTGCCTTGTAGTGTCAATTTCAATTTGTTTTCCCTTATCCAATCTCCTTTGTTCTTCCTGTTCTTGTCCCATTTCTGCAACTCCATTGGATCTTTGGTTCTTTGGAAAGTCCTGGGTTGACTGAGCTTCTGTTGCTTTTGGAGCTTGTTTTAGAGGGCAATCTTTTTGCTCATGGTCTATTCTCCCGCAAGAAAAGCATATCTGATGAATACCTTCATACTCAACTTGGTATTCCCTTCCATTGATTAAATATCTCCCCATTAGAGGTTTAGTTAAATCAACTTTAACACACAGTCTCGCAAATTTGCCCCTACATAATTCAGCCGTATTGCTATCCACCTTCACAGTCCTTCCGATGAGATTTCCAATTTTTCTCAAAATATTTCTATCATATAGTTCAATAGGCAGCCCTGGAAGTCTAATCCATGCTGTTACCTTGTCTATAGTGGCTGTTTGAGGGTTGAAATTAGGTTCCCAAAGTCTCACCGTTAGATAATGATCATAAAGCTTCCATGGTCCTTCCAATAAGGCAAAATCAAAATCTTCGTTTGCGTAAAACTTGACTAAATAGAAGTCCTGCCCTAAGTCAATGACATCAAGACTTCCTTTGTTACTCCACATTATCTCTAATCTTCTTTTCATTGCTGCATATCCCACCTTTCGTCCCAACAGTTTTACTATTAACGTATTCCACCATGGCTTCCATAATTTTCTCTCAGTCTCTTCACTAATGACAATATTGAATAGTCCTTCCTCAATTTTTTCCACTCTGATGTCAGACTCTGAATCACTCACCATGTCTGTCTTATCTCCTTCTGCTTCTCTCTTCCCGGTGTCGATAGCCGGATCTGTATCTTCACCTTCAGTGTGGCTGTTCATGGGACCATTCTTCAAGGTTTGAGCAAAAGACCGATTCTTAGATCGGTTTCCATTGCTTGTACTATCTTCAATCATCCAGTCTTCTTCTCTTGGCACAGGTTGTTGGCTTCCAGTAAAACCTTCACCGTCCTTTCTCACTTTCTTTTTACTTCTCTTCAGCAGATCTTGCTCCTCAATAGAGGGAGGTTTCTTTGTCGCAGCTTCGCCTGGATCATCAGCACCGTTCATGGCTTCTCAAAATAGGTTTTGGGATCAACTGTACGGAGAGAAAAATACTCTTGTGTAACGGCTATATTTTTTTCAGAATGTCAATTACATTTATTTGGAAAAATAAAAAATCTGTTTGTTATGGAGATCTTTTTTTTTTGGTCGGTGTATGGAGATCTTGTTTGATTAGGAAATTCAAAGTGAAATTGGGTGAGGAGGGTAAGGAATTTTTGTGATATATGGTGAATTATGGAGTCAGCAAAATGGTTGATAAAGCCTTGAGAGTTTTCATTTGTCCCTCATGTTGAATTGGAATTTTTTTTCTTAGGTTTGGTGATCGAATATGTTTTAGATGGATTGGGTTTGCCTTGAAATCTAAAATTTTGGGTGGCTCTATGCTATGGGTAATTGGGTTATAGTACGACAACATTTTTATTTAGCTTTGATCCAAATCTTATGTATTGGAATTTGAAAAAAATTACATGCATGAATATCATTCTAACATCACTTTTTAATAAATTTGAATCTTTTAATTTTAAATTTTTAATTTAGAGGGTAACGTATAATTTTTTAGTTTTGAATATTTTTTTATATATTTTTTGTCTCATCTATGAAATAAATAATGAGAAATTACACTTTACTTTTTCAGGTAAAATTTAAAATTTAGAGAATTCAAATTTTCTTTTAATCACCTATCAGATCTTCGCTAAAATTTTTAAATATGGGGACAATGATTGTGAATTACAGAAATATTAATTAATTTTGTGATTTACTAAAATATGGTAGGACAATTTGTCAAATTAAAAACACAGAGAAACCTATTTGGTTTTTACTTTTTGCAAATATGCAAACAAGAAATTGCTAGGAGTGATTACATAAAAAAAAAAATCAAAAACTAAATAAATATTAACCGACTGGGACGATTTATATATTTTAAAAGTAAAAAAATGTAAAAGAAAATTATTAGGAATTTCTAAACAGTTGTATAATTTAAATTATAAAAAATAAAATTAGAAGAACCAATTTTTGGCAAATATAGTGCAAACATAAAGAGAGATATCACAACTATTGTTTCATTTATTCGATAATTTTTATAACGGTCATATAAAAAAGCGACATACCTCAAATCCAAAATTACCAAAAATTTGGTTAATTTGTATTTTAATAATATATTTTAAGAGTATAATATATTTTAAAATTTTAACGTATTTAATTATAAAAATAAAAATATTTTTAAAAAATCAATAAATCTTAGTAAATTTTTTTATGCTTTTAAAATGTGTGCTTAATATACGTGTTAACGAGATCCCGTTACTAATTACAGACAAACATAGTATCTATCGTTCCAACTAACTATTAGGTATTAATTATGCTATCCTACTATTACTAATATTTCTAGAACTCAAATGTGTGGCACTCATAATTTTGGTACAACTATTCAAGGTATTCAATATCTTTGAGTGGAAGAAATAACATTATTCATTCAAATATATGATAGATCGCATTTAAATATATTAAAAAAGAGTTTTTATACTTAAACAAAATACGAGTACACCTTGATTAAAGTTGAATGATCTTTTCTAAGATAATTGGTATACAAATTTTGAAATAATTTTATTTTTAAGATAGTGAACATATTAGGGGGTGTAGTGTAGATGTCTTTTAAATTAATTTAGAAGTGAATCGTTTCGAAAGTAGCGGCTCATTTTTTTTAATGTAAAAATTTTTTGTATATTTTTGCCAAAAGTGGATTTATTTGGTGTAATTGCAGGTGGGTAGACATTGCAAGTGGAGCAGACCCAACACGCAGGGGGTGTGTTGAGTCAACACCTGGATGAATGCCCAACCTAGCGTTTAATGTCAACAAGGGGACATGAAGTCAGAGGCACGCTTCCCTTCTGAGCGTTCAACGCCAAATCCTAACATTGAACACCAGCTTGCTGTCCGAGCCACTCAACTATTGGGCCTCCAAGTGAATTTTAACACTTATTAGTTTATCTTATTTTATCTTTGTAATTTTTATTATAAAATAATATCTTTTAGGTTTAGCATTTATTATTAGGTTAGTATTTAAAGGAGGAGATCACCTAGGTTTATAATCAGATCTTCTTCCTTTGGCATCTGTTCATACCCTGGGTCGAGCTGTCCGACCCGGGATGTTCGACAGACAAAGCGACCGACCTCTTCAGGACGGGACAACCCGACCTCTTTCCAAAGAGCTCGGCCAAGTCACCAGAAAAGCCCAAAGAAGGGCCCAAATAGAGGAACACGCCCCAAATCCTAAGGCAGCCCAAGCCTACAGAGGGAAGGGCGGTTCCCATGAAAGATAAGCTGACCTCACCTAGAAGATAAGATAAGATAAGATAACTAACTTATCTTATCTAAAAAGGTCACTCTACACCATTATAAATACACTGGAGCACCCAGGTATAACTCATACTCTGATTCTACTCAATACCTGCTTAATACCCTTGCTAACTTAAGCATCGGAGTCCCTTGCAGGTACCCCCCACCCTCTGGGGATGAAGGATCAGCACCAACACCAAGTCCAACAAGTCGGACACAACATCTCCGACCAGCACAAAATATCTCGTCCGAGATCAACCTACAGTTTCAGGTAACCCTCGGAACAGCATCTTTTCAGAAACCTGTTTTTTTTTTTGTAAAGTTATGAGCAACTAAACCTCCTGGTTAAGGTTAGGAGTTCTGTTTATTTCTATGAATTAATATAATTACTTTTCTATTTTAATATATGTTTGATTCAATTCTAAGGTGTGTTTTTTTCTTAATCTAAATGAAATTAGGTAGAACGAAAGTATGACCCTTTTTATATATGAGTTCTTGTGAGTCTCGGAAGTGATAGCATTGAACTACAGCTTGAGAACACACCTCCTAAACGGCTAATCCACAACCTGTTGGGGATATGGGAATATCTGTTCAGCTGGGATCTGGGGTGATTAGGGCCTTTGTGGTATAAACTAGTTTTCTGAACTTCACCCTCTAATTCAAATTGAATGACCACTGACCATGGCGTTTGATGAGGATAAGAGGAGATTAAATTGCTAAGGAATTAGGGTTTAATCACTCACAGTTTGCCATAGAATGAATCATTCATTGTTAAAATAGTTAGTAAGAAGTTTTAATCCGGAAAGATAAACATCTCCGAAACCTTAACTGTTTTTCTTATATTGATTTTACACCAATTTTTTACTGCTTTCTTTATTATCTTATTTTATGCATTTTCAACAACAACCATCATTTACTGTCTGTCTGACTAAATCCAACAGGATAACTATTGCTTGCTTAGTCCGAAAATTCTTGTGGGATCGACTCTCGCTCATCGGAAGTATTACTTGGATGATCCGGTGCACTTGCTGATAAAGTTGTGCGAGTTCTAAATTTCGTGCACCAAGTTTTTGGCGCCGTTGTCGGAGATTGTTCGTGATTGACAACTACCAGTTGTCTTTTTGCTTAGATTAGGTATTTTTATTAGTTTTTGTTTAATTATCTTTCTTTTGATTTTCGAAACCTTTCTTATTTATTTTTTTAATTTTCAATTGTTATCCTATTTATCTTTCCCTTAAATTCGAATTTTTTGTTTTTGTTTTGGCTATCTTATTTTTATTTGATTTCAAATTTCAAATTTGGTGTCCCTTTAGTGATTTTCTCATTTTGGTTTAATCAACGGTCTTTTTTATTTTCGAATCATATTTTGTTTATCTTTCTTGATTTTCAATCTTTATCTTATTTATCTTTTCCTTTATTTTTGAATTTTGTGTTAGTTATTTTAATTAAATTCAAATTTTAAATTTGGTGTTTCTTTAGTTTTTCTTTCTTTCTTTCTTTTCAAATTTCAAAAATTTTTAAAACCTTTCTTTTTACTTTTCAAAAATTTTTAAATTAAATCTTCAGTATTTATTTTCAAATCTTCTAGTTAATTGTTTACTTTATCTTATTTTATTTTTTTAGGATACCTCACTGGGAGTTCTCTATACTCTGACATAGAGAGTCCCACTTTTTCCTTATGTCTTGTTGTTTATGAGCAGGAACAGGGATAAGAAACCGCTTCTTGATCCTGATCTTAAATCTAAGAGGACCTTAAGGCGGCGTTTGCAACAAGCTAAAGCATACAAAGCAGAAAAAATCTCACGGAGTCTTTCGAGAAGGAAGCTGAAGAGACCACTATGGCTGGAGGAAATTCGAACGCTGAGAAGCACGCCAGAAAAGTGCTTGGCTCATACACTACACTTACTGCTGACTTCTATGGGTGCAGCATATCAGTACTTGCCATTAGGACCAATAATTTTGAGCTCAAGCTTCAACTGGTCACTCTGGTGCAAAACTATTAGTTTCATAGACTCCCAAAGGAGGACCCCAACAAGTTCATATCTAATTTCCTGTAGATTTGTGATACGGTCAAGACGAATGGAGTGAACCTTGAAGTGTACAAGCTCATGCTCTTCCCCTTTGTTGTAAGAGACAGAGCAAATCTATGGCTGAATTCTCAGCCCAAGAAGAGCCTGGACATATGGGACAAGGTGGTCACTGGATTTTTGGTCAAGTTCTTTCCACCCCAGAAGCTGAGTAAGCTTAGAGTGGACGTCCATACCTTCAGACAAAAGAGGGAGAGTTCCTGTATGAGGCCTGGAAGAGATACAAGCAACTAATCAGGAGATGGCCTCCTGACATGATTTCAGAATGGACCAGGCTGAAAATTTTTTTATGATGGCCTCTCTGAGATGGCCAAGATATCACTAGATCACTTTAATGGTGGTTCACTACACATGAAGAAGACGCCCGAGGAGGCAACCGAGCTTATTGAGATGGTTGCCAACAACCAGTACATGTACACTTCTGAGAGGAACCATTTGAACACTGGGACCACTCAGAAGGGAGGAGTCATGGAAGTGGACACATTGGATGCCATTTTGGTACAAAACAAGCTCATGTTCCAACAGATCAACATGATCTCTCAGCACTTGACCGGGATGCAGGTTTCAACTGTCAAAGCATAAGATGCATCCTATGACATGATTGTGTAGAACCTATGCACAATTACTCAAGAGGGGGGGTGAATTGAGTATTGCAACAACAATGAATCTTTTTGCGAAAGTTAAAGACAATATACAAAAGTGTTATTGTACTAGTATTTTTCCAAGAGCTTAACTCAATTGCTAAGCATTTATAAGGAGCTTTTACTTTCCAATAGACACCAACTCAAATAAATTGATCAAGCTTTTCACCAATCGGACTTAAGCTACTCCTTAAGTACTTACGAAGCTACTTTTCGATCACAATTTATTTGCTCAAAGGTAAAAGACAATAATATTGAAGAGATGAGTTTGGAGAGATGCAAACGCTATTTAGAGTGGTTCGGCACAATCCTTGTCCTACGTCCACTTTCTTTCTCAATCGCAATTGAGAAGTTCCACTATTGCCAAGCTTCAAGGTGCTCGCGCAAAACCTTTTACAAACCGAGTCCTTAGTTTCTAACACCTCACGGTATATGATCACCACTCGTATACTAACCCACTCCACTTAGAGATACCTTCTCTAAGATTTGCCTTGAGTACTTAGTATACCTCTTTGGTATCCTCACCGACTACTCTTGACTCAACCTTGGAGATCACACTCCAATTTACAAAGTATACAAGAAAACAATTCTCAAAGAATTATTGAGATGAAATGAGTACTCTCTAGAAGAATTTGCATCGATGCATAACACTTTGCATCGATGCAAATGTGTCTTTGACGCTGAAATTTGAATTTTTAGCTAGGTTGCATCGATGCAAACATCTTTGCATCGATTCAACAGGTCGTCGCATGCTTTGCATCGATGCAAGATGAGTGTGCATCGATGCAAACCTTAAAGAATGGCTTAAAATCACTTCAAAATACTTAGGATTGATCTCAAACTTGTTGGAGTCAATTCCTATGCTTTTGTACCTTTGAAAAACAAGTTTTAAACCATTTGGCTAGCATCGAGTTGCAAGATGTGCATCAAAATATTTTGTGAGTGTGTGTTGAGAGATTTAGCAATTGGTTCTTAACAAGAAGTTACCTAAGTCCTAAGACACTATACTTGTCTTCAAATGTTGTGGACTTGAGTTTCTTGTTGTTGTTGTGTTGCTTTCAACTCTTCATTCCTCAACGTTGAATGTTGGTTGATCTTTCAACATGCTTGTTCATCCAAGTTGTTTGTAGGTTTGTCTTTCATGTCGTTTGTTGGTTTGTCATTCATCAAAACCTACGAATACAAACTTCGCATACAAGCAACATGATTTACAGATTGGGAGTTATACTCAAGGGGACATTGGTGACATTACTCAGACCACCATGGAGGAAGTAAATTACATGAGAAATTCCTCTAAAAATTTTAATAATAATCCCTATGCAAACACTTTTAATCAAGGATGGAAGAATCACCCTAACTTTGGGTGGAAAGAGCAGCAGAGGCCTCAACAGGGCTTCAACAACAATCAGGGTGGAACTAATCAAAACAGGTTCAATAACAGATAGTTCCAACCCTCTCAGTAGCAGATGGAAATGCCTCATCAAAGTCTCTCTGACCTAGCCACAATAGTTTCTAACTCTCCAAGACCATGCATAGCTTTATGGCAGAGACTCAGTCTTCAATTTGGAACTTGGAGATACAAGTGGGTCAGTTGAGCAGCAGGATACCTGAGAGACCTCCCAACACTTTTCCTAGCAACACAGAGGTAAATCCGAGGGAAGAGTGCAAGGCTCTCACTAAGGATAAGGAGGCTGAACCTAGGAAAGAGAAAGCTGCTGAGGATTTGAAGGAGCACAAGGCTCAAGAAGAGATTGGGAGTGCACTTGTACACGCCCCTATAGAGATGAAGGAGCCTGAATTACAACACCCTCTGAACGTGCAAGAGGAAACCAAGGACGAGCAACTTACTCAATTTTTGGTAGTTCTCAAGAAGTTACAAGTCAATATTTCTTTTGCTGAGGTGTTGGAGAAGAAATCCCACCATATGGCTTGTTTGAAAAGTGTGATTTCTGAGAAGAAGGCCCTGAGGGGAGATGAAACTGTGGTGCTGACCAATGACTGCATTGCAATGGTGTAAAAAAAGCTACCTCAAAAAATGACAGATCCCAGAAGCTTCCTGATTCCCTGCACTATAGGGACCACTATATTTGAGAAGGTACTATGCGACCTTAGATCAAGCATAAATTTGATGTCGCTCTCTGTCATGAAGAAACTGGGGATTAAAGAGGTGCAACCCACAAGGATATCACTGGAGATGGCAGATAAGTCCCTAAAATGGGCATATGGATTGGTGGAGAACATCCTTGTAAAGGTTGAAGACCTTTACCTCCTCGCAGACTTCGTGATACTAGACACTGAAGAGGAGAAGAACGACTCCATCATCCTAGAAAGGCCCTTCTTAGCTACTGGGAAGGCCTTAATTGATGTTGAGAGAGGAGAGCTAATTCTAAGGTTATGGGAGGACCATATAATGTTTAAAATACCAAACCCTCACTCTCTCTCTGATAAAGGAGGTACTACAATACAACAATTAGTGTTTCAACCTTCCCCTCTTAGTAGAAAGCCATACAGAACCATCTGACATCAAACCTAAGTTCGGTGTTGGGCAAGGACCACCAACCATTGAGTAAGAAGGCACCAAGAAGAAAGTACCCAAAGGCTGGAGGAACAAGAAGATTTCAACTGAGGACTTCTCACCTGGCATGAGAGTTGTCTTCACAAGAAGTCCAGTCATACCAGAAATTGTGAACCGAATCTTCTCTCTGGAGTATGTTGAACTAATTCATGAGAGCACAGGAAGGAAGTTCACCATGTGGGGTGAAGATCTGAGCCACTATGAACCTTCATAAAGGAGCTATTTGTCAAGCTAATGACGGTAAAGAAGCGCTTGTTGGGAGGCAACCCAACCATAAATATCCCATAGTTTACTGGCACGATGAAACTGGCAGCGGCAAGACCGCCACGTGCTTGGCATCGATGAAACTGGCAGCGGCAAGACCGCTGCTTTCGCCCTCCCGATCCTCCACCACCTGTCGAAGCACCCGTTCGGTGTGTTCGCGTTGGTGGTGACGCCCACTAGGGAACTAGCGTTCTAGCTAGCAGAGCAGTTCTGCGCCCTCGGTTCCTGCCTCCACCTCCGCATTGCAGTGGTTGTCGGCAGCATGGACATGCTTCAGCAAACCAAGGAGCTTGCTGCCACACTGGGGAGGATCAAGGCCTTGCTCGAGAATCCTGATATTCCTCTAGTTTTTGCTAGAACTAAGGTAATTACTAGGTTCAACTCTTTTATGTTTGTATAGTCTAAAAATATGTGATTGTTCCCAATGTTTAATGATAATTTCTCAGACTATGAGTACAATTTGTGAGGAGTGACTTGCTTTAAAAAATGTTTAATTTGAAGAATTCAATTGCAATTTTTAAATTATAGGAGGTTCATACCCTGGGTCGAGCTGTCCGACCCGGGATGTTTTACAGACAAAGCGACCGACCTCTTCAGGTCAGGACGACCCGACCTCTTCTCAGAGAGTTCGGGCAAGTCGACAGGGAAGCCCAAAGCAGGGCCCTAAATAGAGGACCGCGTACCAAAGCCCAAGGCAGTCCAAGCCCGCAGGGAGAAGGGCGGTTCCTTTGAAGATAAAATGACCTCACTCAAAAGATAAAGATAAGATAAGAAAACTAACTTATCTTATCTAAGAAGGTCACTCTGCACTATTATAAATACACTGGAGCACCCAGGTATAACTCATACTCTGATTCTACATAATACCTGTTTAATACCCTTGCAAGTACCCCCACCCTCTGGGGATGAAGAAATCAGCACCGCCACCAAGTCCAACAAATCGGACACAACAGCTCCGATCATTACAGAAGATCTCATCCGAGATCGACCTCCAATTTCAGGTAACCTTCGGAACATTGGCGCCATTGTCGGGGAACCTGGAAGTCATCCCATCACCATGGCAGACGACCATGACAACGACCACACCTCAGATCTAGAGGAAAGAACGCCGCATAAAAATACGGACGCCACCCCAAAAGATACTTCCCAAATCAACAACAAGAGGAACTCCCCAAATGAGGGAGCCATGGATGCATTTCAAGACCGGTTAAAACAACTTGAGGAAGAAGTCCTACGCCAACGAGAGGCCAAGAAGGACCTACAAAGGGAAATAAGGCGACGCAGGGAATTGGAGAACAAGCTCCTAAAACTTGAAGCCGATGTCAAGACAAAAGCCAACCAATCCACTCCCAAAGATAGCACCCGCAAGGAACAAGACCCATTCACCAAAGAGATCATGAAGATGAAAATCCCAAAGGACTTTAAACTCCCAGACATGACCTTATACCACGGCACTACAGATCCTGACCATCATCTCAGTAACTTCAGAAGTAGAATGTATCTCACCGACGCCTCAGATGCAGTTCATTGCAAAGCCTTTCCAACTACTTTAACAAAAACAACAATTAGATGGTTCGACAACCTCCCTCCTAGGTCCATCTCAAGTTTCAACGACATGGCTAAGAAATTCCTGACCAGATTCTGCATCTAAAAGGACAAAGCTAAACATGCTCTGAGCTTACTGGGAATCAGACAAGAAGAACGGGAAACCCTACGCAACCACATGGAAAGATTCAACAAGACATGCATGGATATACAAAACCTGCCAACAGAAGTTGCTATTATGGGCCTCATTAATGGCTTACGAGAAGGGCCCTTTAGTCAATCTATATAAAAAAAGTACCCCACATCTCTGAACGAGGTGCAGGAATGAGCGAAAAAGTACATCAACATGGAGGAAAACTCCCGACTAGGAGAGACCTCGAAGGCTGGGTTCACCCCCCGGGATAAGGATAAAGATTCCAGAAAGAAGGAAGACTTACATGGAGAGAAAATTAAAAAATACCACAATTACACCCCTCTACGGGTGTCTCTTGTGGATGTATACAGAGAGGTTTGCAACACGAAAAAATACCACCAGCTCGACCACTCAAAGGCAAAAAAAGAGGAGAAAACCGGGCTGAATATTGTGAATACCATCGAATCCGCGGGCACTCCACCAATGAGTGTTTCAATTTAAAAAATGTCATAGAAAAGCTCGTACAAGAAGGAAAACTAGATCGATATCTGGCCACCCATGATGATGAACAAAGAAAAAGAAGAAGAGCAGAAGATGTCGGACCAACCGCGCGATCATCTCGAACGCCAGAAAGACATGTTCACATGATACACGACGGATTTGCCCGGGGAAAAATCTCCAAATCATCTCGCAAAAGACATCTCAAAGACGTATTTCACGTCGCAGGAAAGGAGGAAGCACCCGACATCCCGGCGATCAGTTTTACAAAGAAAGACGCATCCAGCGTCGCATCAGGGTATGACGATCCCATGGTCATCACTATTATAGTGGCAAACGCAAATCTTCACCGTATGCTGATAGACCAGGGGAGTTCTGCCGAGATATTATTCAAAACGGCTTTCGACAAACTCGGCCTAGAAGAAAAAGAACTCAGAGCATATCCAGACAGCCTGTTCGGGCTAGGCGATACCCTAGTTCAACCGATGGGATACATCTCACTCCACACAACTTTCGGAAAAGGAAGTCAGTCAAGAACACTCAAAATAGATTACATCGTAGTCAATGTAAGTTCAGCCTACAATGCCCTAATAGGTCGGACAACATTAAATCAGCTCGGCGCAATAGTCTCGATTCTGCATCTATGCAAATAGCTACGATAAAAGCAGATCAGAGGATGGCGCGCCGCTGTTACAATGAAAGTCTAAACCTCAGAGGCAGAGGAGAAGAATTCCACACAATTGAGCTTGGTGGAGTTCAGAGGCGGGAAGAGCTTCGCCCACAACCTGAAGGAGAAATAGAGAAAATCTAGATCGCGGATACCCCGGACCAAACAACCAATATCGGCATACTCCTAAAAGGAGACATCAAAGAATCACTCACAGTTTCTACGAGACAACGCCGACCTCTTTGCATGGAAGGCCGCAGACATGCCAGGCATAGATCCCACGCTAATGTGCCACAAGCTAGCAGTCTGCCCGGGATCTCGGCCGGTACAACAAAGGCGTAGAAAGCTAGGACCAGAACGCTCTCAAGCTGTGGAAGAACAGGTACGAGCTCTACTGGAGGCAGGTTTCATAAGAGAAGTCAAATACCCGCTATGGCTTGCTAATGTCGTATTGGTAAAAAAAGTCAAACGGGAAGTGGAGAATGTGTACTGACTATATCGATCTCAACAAAGCCTGCCCAAAAGATCCTTACCCACTCCCAAACATCGATGCTCTGGTAGATGCCTCCTCCGGATATAAATACCTCTCCTTCATGGATGCATACTCGGGATATAACCAAATCCCAATGTATCCACTCGACCAAGAAAAAACCTCATTCTTAACCCCAAAGGCAAATTATTGCTACATTGTCATGTCCTTCGGTCTTAAAAACGCGGGAGCCACTTACCAAAGATTAATGAACAAGGTTTTTTTGGATCACATCGAAAAGGTCATGGAAGTCTACGTGGACGATATGCTAGTAAAGACACAAAACGAAGAGATGTTATTATCTGATCTGACACAAGTACTCAACACCATAAGACAACACGGCATGCAACTCAATCCCGCAAAATGCACCTTCGTAGTAGAAGCTGATAAATTCTTGGGTTTTATGATCAAACAGAGAGGAATCGAGGCAAACCCGAATAAGTGCAGGGCCATACTTGACATGAAAAGTCCGACTTGTGTCAAAGAGGTACAACAACTCAACGGGAGGTTGGCAGCCTTGTCCAGATTCCTGGATGGATCAGCAATAAGATCTCTCCCCTTCTACGCCATTCTAAGGAAGGGAAAGGAGTTTGAATGGATAGCGGAATGTGAGCAAGCCTTCCAAGACTTTAAAAGATTCCTGGGACGGCCGTCTATACTAAGTCAGCCACGGGAAGGAGAACCACTCATATTGTACCTTGCAGTGGAAAATCGGGCAATAGCCTCAGCATTGGTCCGAGAAGACAACAGCGGGCAACAACCCATATACTTTATCAGCAAAGCATTACAAGGATCTAAGCTGAACTACCAGAGAATAGAAAAGTCTCTTACGCTCTCATACTAACATCACGACGACTTCGCCCATACTTACAGTCTCACACCATTAAAGTTCGGACCAACCAGCCCATAAAAGGGATCTTACAGAAAACAAACTTGGCAGGAAGAATCTTGCAATGGGTAGTCGAGTTGTCCGAATTCGACCTTCAATACGAAGCTCGGACGGTCATCAAATCGCAATATCTGGCCGACTTCATTGCGGAATTCACGGACACACCGAAAATCCCCACAAAATGGAATCTATATGTGGATGGTTCCTCAAATAAAACGGGAAGTGGCGCGGGTGTAATAATAGAAAGCGACCAGGGAACCCAAATCGAACTCTCCAAGAACAGAATGCCCGGGCCAATGCACTCTCAAAACTAGTCAGCACCGAACCAGGAGGAAACAATAGAAGCCTCATCCAAGAAATTCTACAGAATCTATCAATCTCAGAAGAAGAAAAAGTCCTAGCCATAACAGGTCGTGATCAGGGATGGATGACTCCCATAATTAACTACCTCAAAACAGAAGCTCTCCTCACAGATGAGAAAGAGGAAAAGAGGTTAAAATGGGAAGCACAATAGTATACCATCATAAATAATACTCTATACAAAAGAGGGATTTCAATACCACTGTTAAAATGCGTGCCAACTTTCAACACAAAAGATGTCCTAGAAGAAGTACATAGTGGCATTTGTGGCAATCACTTTGGAGCGCAGGAACTCGCCAAAAAGGTACTTCGGGCAGGATTTTATTGGCCAACTCTACAAAAGAAGCCACAGAATTTGTAAGGACATGTTCACCATGTCAGAAACATGCAACTTTCACACCGCCCCGCCAGAGGAACTCATCAGCGTGACCTCACCTTGGCCATTCGCAAAATGGGGACTCGATCTCCTCGGACCTTTTCCTCAAGGATCGGGACAAGTCAAATTCCTCATAGTAGGAATAGACTACCTCATAAAATGGATCGAAGCAGAACCCCTAGCCAATGCCACAGCTCAAAGAAGTCGGAAATTTCTATATAAAAACATCGTCACAAGGTTCGGAGTTCCATACTCCATCACTACAGACAATGGTACCAGTTCACAGACGCAGGCTTCAGAAAACTAGCGCCCGACTTGAATATAAAACAGCAATTCACCTCTGTTGAGCATTCCCAAGCCAATGGACAAGCTGAAGCTGCTAACAAAGTTATATTAGCAGGGTTAAAACGGAGATTACATGATGCAAAGGGAGCCTGGACTGAGGAGCTCCCACAAGTCCTATGGGCATATCAAACGACTCCACATTCCACGACAAAGAAGTCCCCTTTCCGATTAGCTTACGGAATGGAGGCAATGATCCCAGTGGAGGTCGAAGAAGGATCACCCAGAGTAATCCATAGGTGAAAACCAAATTCATCAAAAGATCGATCAAACGAGGGTTAAAACCCAAATTCTACAAAATCGGCAAAGATGAAAACAGAATAATGCAAGAAGTTATAGAAAGGACCTGATGAGGTCCTAATAAAATGGATTGCTATAAAATAACTTAAAGACTGGCCGGCACAAAAAGTCGGACCAGCCACAACAACCGAAGTTATAAGTAAAGTCCTGGAAAGAGGTCTGGCCAACCCTATAAAAGAGGATTACTATAACTTCGAAGAGCCCGACATGATGAAGTCGGACTCCTACAAAAGTTACAAAGATAATCTCTGAAAGAGACTTGAACAAGGTCCAAGAAAGAGGATTATCAGGTAACTCGACAGGGCCCGACGTGACGAAGTCGGCCAAGAAAGATAAGTTACAAAGATAATCCCTGAAAGAGACCTGAACAAAGTCCAAGAAATAGGATTATCAAGTAACTCGATAGGACCCGACGTGACGAAGTCGGCCCAAAAAGATAAGTTACAAAGATAATCCCTGAAAGAGACCTGAACAAAGTCCAAGAAAGAGGATTATCCAGTAACTCGACAGGACCCGACGTGACGAAGTCGGCCCAGAAAGATAAGTTACAAAGATAATCCCTGAAAGAGACTTGAACAAGGTCTAAGAAAGAGGATTATCAAGTAACTCGACAGGACCCGACGTGACGAAGTCGGCCCAGAAAGGTGTAAAGCTACAAAAGGTAATTCCCGAAAGAGACCTGAATAAGGTCCAAGAAAGAGGATTAACAAGTAACTCGACAGGACCCGACATGATGAAATTAGGCCCAGGACACACAAATTACAAAAATAGTCCCCAAAAGAGACCTAAATAAAGTCCAAAAAGGAGGATTACAAACAAAACCAAGCCAAAGAATCAAGCTGATCATGTCGGAAAAAATCCCAGCCTACGAAGGTACCAAGACGAGTGCAAGCAGACATGATATAAAAACTACTAAATTATGATAATAGCAAGCTTCAGAGGCCACCAAAGTCAGCCTCGGAAGCTCAAAAACTACTTTGTTTTTCAAAATGAAGTTGCTAAACAAGCAACCAAAAGAAGTATCAACAGTCAGCAAAACACCATTTACAAGATAAAGAGTTCAAAAGCCCACAAGCCAGGCTATTTACATTAAACAGGAAGAAAACTCAGTCAACATTAGAAGACTTCTCAGCAGCATCAACTTGGGGTGAAGGAGGAGGAGTCTGAAGAGGCACCGCATCTACCGTCCCATTATCTCGGTTCAAGATTTGGCAATCCGGTTCCCCTTCTGGACGATTGATCCCAGTAGTAGAAGTCGGCACAGCAAAAGTCTTGGTAGTAGGCAGTGAAGGACGATCATCATCATCATCATCGGGATCGTTAGGGACAATCTTACCATCCTCAACAACATTGTCCAGGCTAATAAGGGAAAGGTCGAGATCTGGCGCAAGAACTCAAAATTGCTCTTTCAGATTCTCATAAGCCGCAGTAACACTACCTACAAGATGACTTTGAAGTTCGGTGTAATCGGCCTGAACAGATTCCAAGCTACTCCTGAGCTCCATCATCTCTCTATAAGTACTAACATAGCTATCCTTATGTTTTAGCGCCGTATCCTCGGCCAGTTATGCGGTAGCCGCCAGACTAACAGCCCGAGCCTTTTCCCCCTTCAGCTCCTTTTCCAGCTCGGTCACTTTCGCCTTGAGCTCATCCTCCAAACCCTTAATTCGGTCAAACTCTGATTTTGCCTCCTCCATAAAATCCTTGGTAGCATGGATAGGAAGATCTTGAGCAGTTCGGTATAAAGCTGCTCCCATGTGTGCCAGTGTAATACCACTCTGAGTAATAAAATCAAAATGACGAAGAATGAATACATTGTCGGTAGGCATGACACCATAGGGAGCAATCTGTTGGTCTACAAACCTAACTGCATCAAAGTCGGGAGCACCAAGATTAAACGGCTCGACAGTCTGAGGTCTTTTTGTAGGAGGAGCGACTGAAGGAGCAGAGGTACCAACTGAAGTCTGAGGCGGATCGATCAAACGAACCCGGAGAGTCGGGATCATCCTCCTCAGCCCAGGAGAGCTCGGGATAGACGGCTTCGACAAAACCTGGGAGGACCCTTCTCCGACCACCTTGGCCGGGACGTTCTGAGCTGCGGTAGCCTTTCTCGCCTTCTTAAAGGCCTTCAGTGAGTCATTATTCTTCGACATCTCTGAAAAACAAGAAAAATACAATGACTTATGAATATCCAGAAAGGAAAGCAGAAAATAAAAGACATGGGAACACAATTTATAAAATACCCAGCACAGCACGAATCAAGGATGGATCCCCCAGAAATTTCTTGGTCTCAAGATGAGGAGGTTCCCCCCAAATATCCTCCAAAGCAGCGACAAAGGCCTGCTCGACCTCGTCTAACATCTCCCAGGTATACCTAGACACAACTACATTTTTCTGCCACTCTAAAGGAAAACGAGGTTCGCCATTCTCATCCAGGAAGAAAGGACGAGCTCCTTCAACAGCTTGGATCTTGAAAAAGTAATTCTTAAAATCGCGGAAAGACTCATCATACATGGAGAAGACCTTATGTCCCTGGGCCGACCTAAAAGAAATCCAAGAAGCTTTCTTTTTGGTAGTTCCAGGCTTGGTCAACACAAACAGATACAGAAAAAGGGTTAAAGAAGGCTTAACATCGAATTCATGGCAAACCAGTTGAAAAATCTTAATAAAATCCCAAGAATTCGGATGAACCTGAGATGGGGCCACGTTACAAGACCACAACAGGTCGGTCTCAAAGGAAGTAAAAGGAAGGGTAATATTCATCTGGCTAAAGAAGAAATCATATGCATAAAAGAAAGGACGCTCCCCTTGGGTCGGTACAAGAAAGCAGACCCTGTCATCAGAATCGGGTGCCACCAGCTCATAGTTGCGTTCTTGATTCTCACTACTACATATCCGATGGTGTTTTCTAAGCTCCACACAGAACTCAGCGTTAGCTAGAGATACACATAGCAACACAAGGAAGTCCAACCAGTCAGACATCCCCTCAGGAACCTTAGAGGACGCCTCGACAATATTTTTGCGAGACGACATGGCCAACTAATCCTACAAACAAAAGGAAACGGGTTACTAACCCAAAAACAAATTCGGGCAATATGGAAGCAACTCGGACAACGCGACCTCAAGCACACAAACAGTAAAAGGAAAATCCCAAGACGCACAACGAGGTCCAGGGGCATCCTTTGGAGACAATGACAGAGTAAAGTCTCAGAAAAAGCTACAAAGATAAAACTCTCTCCCAAACAAACAACGTCCCGAGGAGAAAAAGGCGAAAAGTAAAAGGAAAGTCTTCAAAAACCATCGTCACTATCAAAGAAAAGTCATCAGCAAAAACAAAATCATCAATGGAGCAAACAAAGTTATCAAAGGAGCAACATTTTTCAAAACAGCAGTACAGAAATCAACGACAACACACGAAGCCCTAAAAAGAAGCCAAAACCAGGAAAATCACCCAAAGCATACATAAGGACGAAAGAAGACCAGGAAACAGGCGTCACAGCAATAAACCAAGCACAAAAACAAGAAAAAGGTTCAAGCTTTCCAACGTACAAAATCAGAGCGTCATCAAAGAAATCAAAAATAAAGTAGCAGAAATAAAATGATGAAGAGAAAGCAAAACCAACCTGGAAAAAGGAAGAAAGCTTTGAAAGAAAAAAGTTGAAGAAGCGGAGCGGAGCAGTGAAGATCGACCGCGAAGCAAAAGCACCGGCAAATACCAAAGCATCACAGAGAAAAAACGAGAATGCAGGATGAAAGCAGCAAAAAAGGGGAAGTAACAGGAAAAAGAAAACCGTCTCTTGGATACAAAATTCGAATAAAAGAACCAAGAGAAATGGGGCATTAAAAGCCAATTAATGAGGGTGTTAAACCCTCACATGTTTCCAAAGCTAGAGCACTAAAGCGCGTGCTTCTAAAAAAATAGAAACATTTCGCATTCAAAAAGAAGCTCTACAAAGATAAAAGCGACAAAATGCTCGAGTTCGGCTTCACCCGAGAAGGTTCGAAGTCCTAAAAACTAAAGACTCTACCTTCAAATAAAGACCGAGCTCGAGCAAGGGCACTGTTCATACCTTGGGTCGAGCTGTCCGACTCGGGATGTTCTACAGACAAAGCGACCGACCTCTTCAGGTCAGGACGACCCGACCTCTTCTCAGAGAGTTCGGGCAAGTCGACAGGGAAGCCCAAAGAAGGGCCCTAAATAGAGGACCGCGTACCAAAGCCCAAGGCAGTCCAAGCTCGCAGGGAGAAGGACGGTTCCTTTGAAGATAAGATGACCTCACTCAAAAGATAAAGATAAGATAAGATAACTAATCTTATCTAAGAAGGTCACTCTGCACTATTATAAATACACTGGAGCACCCAGGTATAACTCATACTCTGATTCTACATAATACCTGTTTAATACCCTTGCTAACTTAAGCATCGAAGTCCCTTGCAGGTACCCCCACCCTCTAGAGACGAAGGAATCAGCACCGCCACCAAGTCCAACAAATCAGACACAGTAGCTCAGATAACTACAGAAGATCTCATCCGAGATCGACCTCCAGTTTCAGGTAACCCTCGGAACAGGAGGGTTTTAGAAGTCAGGGAATTTCTAGGAAGCAACTTTCAGTGGATTTATTTTAATCTATGTATTAATGATCGTGATGTTTTTTTGTTTTGTTAATGGATAATGAGGTTTTGGTGTTGATGTTGTTGTGGTTCTGGTTTACCATTAATGATGCTGTGATTTTCAATGGAGGTATGGAGGGCTTGTAGTGTAGAACTGTGTCCCAGAATCTTGGAAGGTAGGACATAGGTTATATATATATATATGGAACTACATTGTGTATATCTAAATGTTATGCATTTCTTTACCTTCATATTTATATGCAGTTCTTTTTTCTTTGTCCTGGATGAAGCAGATTGAGTTCCTGATGTCAAATTTTAGGAGGAATTCAAATTTATCTTTAAGTGCTTACCAAAAAATCGGCAAAATCTGTTCTTTTCTGTAACAACCACAAGTAATCTGCAAAAGTCACTGATTCCATCATGTGTGATATTTTAGGGTGGATTTTCTTTTTTCCCCTCAATTTTTTTTACCTTTCTAATGGTTTAGTTTTCTAATTTATGTAAAGGTTAATGGACCTGTGTTGGTTGAAGACACTTGCCTTTGTTTCAATGCCTTGAAAGGTCTTCCAGGTTGGTATAATTTTCTTGTTTTACATGATTTTAAGTTGGGAGTATTCAACCCGACACTGATTTTGTTTGAATGTTTTAACTTTTTACAGGGCCTTACATGTAAGTTCTATTTCACATTTTATCATCATCTTAAGGTACTCTCCTTTTGGGTTCATATAAAGTGTTGTTAATTTTTATATTTGTTCTATGAGACCAATACCTTGATACTGTGAAATTAAATGAATAAGGAAAAAGGATGATTTGTCAAAATTGGTTGAAAATACGGTGGTAGATACGAATGAAAGAAAAGGGTCAATCTGTAACATTTAGGAATGGGTATATGTCTATTTGTTTGCAGCTTTGATACACCATACTTAATCATATGCCAGGATCAATATCATTTCTAAAGTAAATTCTTTTGATTTTCTTGTACTGCGGCAGAACTTGGCTGAATCCATAGATAATGCGGGATTACATGATTTATTTCAAAAGTTTGGAAATATCTTGTCCAGCTTTGCGAATTGCTTTGGTACTTCAAATTGGTTTAGAGGGAGTGTTGATAGTGATACTGCTGGGAAGCCACGGGAACAAGGTAATAGAATTGAGGTTGTGACTAATTGAATGATGTTGTGTTTGATTTATTGAATGATGATGATGCTGAAAATTCTGTTTGTTAGAGTGCAGAATTTGTTGAAAGGCTAAAAGCCAAGTTTCATTATTGAATTAATTAATGATACATGCTAATGATTATTTGAGATGATGCTAGTCTATTTGTTATATATGATGCAATAAATTGATGATAATATATGTGAATTGTTTGAGTGATTTGTGGCTGGATTGCTATGTTGAGTAATGCAGAAATTGTTGATTTCATATGAGTATGCTTAAATGTGAAAAGTGACAAAAAATGGTTATTTATTAATTCTGAGCACTTGGGGCTGTTTTAATCTTTCCAACAAGTTACAATAGGTAAAAGAAAGTTAGAATGCAAGGTTAGAGTGAGTGAAAAGCTAGGAATCAATTTTTGACCTCTCAAAACCCGAGGTTACATGTTGTAGAATTATGCAGTTTCAGGCAGCAATCTGTGAACAAAACTGGGAGCAATCTAGCCACTCAAAATGAGTGAAATTATTTTTCTATGAAACCTTAAGATGTCTAGATTATTTTTCTAAAATATTAGAAATTTTTGATATGTGGTTTGGGAGATATGATTTTTAGAAAATGGTCATTTTCTGTAGAAACAATGCTGTATGAATTCTGGAACAGAAACTTCAAAATCACATATCTCAATAGTCTGAAACTCTTTGGAGGTGAAACTAAAAGAGAATGAAATATTAGGATGTCTAGTATTTTATGTCCAAATTTCAGGACAATTTGAATTTTATAGAGAAAGTTGTGTCTTCTGGAAGCAGAGCTGTTCACTGCTGCGACAGCACCCTTTCCTTAAAACAAAACCATATTTCGAGAGGCATAACTTTTTCTAGAGAAATGAAAATGCTCTGGGACTTGAACTGGGTGAAAGATGGGTAAGTCTGGTTCAATCACACCAAATTTTAGGAGAATCCAACCAAAGATGGATTTTATATGATATTTTTAAATTGGTTACTGCTTGTTGTTTTTCTGAAGTGTACTAAATTAGTAGCCGATTTTTAAAAAATCATATAAAATTAAATTCTTAGAACGCAGTTGCAAAACTAAAACCAAAGTACACTTTAGGATTCCTATTTAAAATAAATAATAATATATTAGAATTTCTTTCGCCCCTTTTTTATATGTATAATATATTAGGTATATGTATAATATGTTATGCCTCTTATATTTGCATATGGTTAAGTTAATTGCTATAGCTGAAAATCATATGTTGTTGGATTTATTGACACTTTAACACTTGAAGTTGTATTGTTATGGCTGAAAATTGTTTATGCAATTCTGGTTGTTGTAATTCTAGTTTTTTGCACTTCTGTTTGCTAGAATTCCTGTTTTTTTGTACTTTTGAATTTGTGCCTGAATTTGTGCATTTGTTTATCTTTGTCCATTGCCTGTTTATCTTTGTCTTCATTTATTTTAAATTTTTCCTTGTTATCTTTTGTTGTTTTCTGCATCATTTGTAGCTTCAGTTTAACTCTTTTATTTGATTTGGGCCTGGAACTGTATTGTTCTTCTCCTGCTGCAGTTTATTTTCTTTTCTATTTTTGTTGGGAGCCTCTTCTTCTAGTTGTGTCTGGATTGTTCTATTTTTGTATCTTCAGGTTCGCTAGCTTCTCCAATAATTTCTTCTAGCTATTCCCATTATTTGCATCTTGCATATGCCCTTCTTTGGTTTTTCCTTTTTCTCTGTCATCTCCATCCTCTCCATTTGCTATTTTTACCCCTATTATTTTAGTCCTGATCGAAGGTCCCTATTCTCTAGATTTTCATTAGGTTCCATCTTCTTTCTCCTCTGCTTTCTCGCAAGACCCTTCATCATACCCTATCATCCTACAAAAATAGCATATTATTGGGATCTTCTCATACTTGAAGTCATATAAAGATTATTAGAGTTGTGCTAACTGAAGCAGCACAAAAAATTATGCTAACTTTATTTTTTAAGTTGACATAGTTTTGATAATTTATACAACTATTTTCAATTTGGTTTCTAATTATTTTCAGTTTGATTTTTAAATTTTTATAATTGCGAATGTCATTATAAATATTTTTCTAATTACTTTTCTATATAATTATGCAGGATAATATTAAGGATGATAATGAAGATTAAGCTGTTTATTGATGAGCGGATAATTTATACGCTTTTTGGCAATGTTTTTAGGTAGTTTTTAGTAGGATCTAGCTACTTTTAGGGATGTTTTCATTAGTTTTTATGCTAAATTCATATTTATGGACTTTACTATGAGTTTGTGTGTTTTCTTTATAATTTCAGGTATTTTTTGGCTGAAATTGAGGGACCTGAGCAAAACTCTGATAAGAAGGCTGACAAAGGACTGCTGATGCTGTTGGATTCTGACCTTCCTGCACTCGAAATGGATTTTTTGGAGCTAAAGAACTTCAAATGGTGCGCTTTCAACGGCGTTGGAAAGTAGACATCCAGAGCTTTCCAGCAATATATAATAGTCCATACTTTATTCGAGATTAGACGATATAAACTGGCACTCAACGCCAGTTCCATGCTGCATTCTAGAGTCAAACGCCAGAAACACGTCAGGAACCAGAGTTGAACGCCAAAAACACGTTACAACTTGGCGTTCAACTCCAAAAAAAGCCTCTGCACGTGTAAAGCTCAAACTCATCCCAAGCACACACCAAGTGGTCCCCGGAAGTGGATTTCTGCATCAATTACTTATTTCTGTAAACCCTAGTAGCTAGTCTAGTATAAATAGGACTTTTTACTATTGTATTCAGTGTCTTTGATTGTATTTTTTTATCTTTTGATCACGTTTGGGGGCTGGCCATTTGGCCATTCCTGGACCTTCATCACTTATGTATTTTTAACGGTGGAGTTTCTACACACCATAGATTAAGGGTGTGGAGCTCTGCTGTACCTCAAGTTTCAATGCAATTACTACTATTTTCTATTCAATTC
>NC_029772.3:105574962-105575281 GCF_000817695.3 Arachis duranensis | reverse complement strand
CGGGCGCATATCTCTTGGATTCCTTAATCAGAATCTTCGTGGTATAAGCTAGAATTGATGGCGGCATTCATGAGAATCCGAGAAGTCTAAACCTTGTCTGTGGTATTTCGAGTAGGATTCCGGGATTGAATGACTGTGACGAGCTTCAAACTCGCGATTGTTGGGCGTGATGACAAACACAAAAGAATCAAGGAATTCTATTCCAACATGATCGAGAACCGACAGATGATTAGTCGTGCCGTGACAGAGCATTTGGACCCTTTTCACTGAGAGGATGGGATGTAGCCATTGACAATGGTGATGCCCTACATACAGCTTT
>NC_029772.3:105553889-105574752 GCF_000817695.3 Arachis duranensis | reverse complement strand
ATTTACAAGATGACCATAGCTTGCTTCATACCAACAATCTCCGTGGGATCGACCCTTACTCACGTAAGGTATTACTTGGACGACCCAGTGCACTTGCTGGTTAGTTGTGCGCAGTTGTGACTAAGTTTGATTCACGTTTGAGAGTGCTACCATGTTTTTGGCGCCATTGTTGATGATCACAATTTCGTGCACTAAGTTTTTGGCGCCGTTGCCGGGGATTGTTCGAGTTTGGACAACTGAGGGTTCATCTTGTTGCTCAGATTAGGTAATTTTCTTTTTGTTTTGTTTTCAAAAAATTTTCAAAAAAAAATTATCCCTATTTTCGAAAAAAAAAACCAAAAATATTTTGTGATTCTTGTTTCAGTCTTGGGTCATGTTTTAAGTTTGGTGTCAATTGCATGCTTTAAAAATATTTCTTGCATTTTTCGAAAATTCATGCATTCATAGTGTTCTTCATGATCTTCAAGTTGTTCTTGGTAAGTCTTCTTGTTTGATCTTGATGATTTCTTATTTTGTGTCTTTTATTGTTTTTCATGTGCATCTTTGCATTTATATTGTCTAAGCATTAAAGATTTCTAAGTTTGGTGTCTTGCATGTTTTCTTTGCATAAAATTTTTTTCAAAAATATGTTCTTGATGTTCATTATGATCTTCAAGGTGTTCTTGGTGTTCATCTTGACATTCATAGTGTTCTTGCATGCATCATTGGTTTTGATCCAAAATTTTCATGTTTTGGGTCATATTTGTGTTTTTCTCTCTCATCATTAAAAATTCAAAAATAAAAAATATCTTTTCCTTTTCTCTCTCAACATTTTGAAAATTTGGGTTGACTTAGTCAAAATTTTTTAAAATTAGTTGTTTCTAGTAAGTCAAGTCAAATTTTCAAATTCTAAAAATCTTATCTTATTAAAACTTTTTCAAAAATCCAATCTTTTTCATTTTTTATTTAATTTTCGAAAATTTAATGTTTTAACTTCTTATCTTCTTATCTTTTCAAATTTGATTTTCAAATCTTTTTCAACTAACTAATTAACTTTTTGTTTGTTTCTTATCTTTTTCAAAACCACCTAACAACTTTTCTATCTCTAATTTTCGAAAATACCTCCCTCTTTTTCAAAAATTCTTTCTTTAATTAATTAATTGTTTTAAATTTTAATTTTAATTTTATTTCTTATCTTTATTTTTCAAAAATCATTTAACTCCTTTTTAAAATTTATTTTCGAAAATTTCTCCATCTCTCATATTATTCTATTTATTCATTCATTTACTAACACTTCCCTTCATCTCAAATCACTGCCCTTATCCTCACCCTTGTGTTTGGATTCTCCTTTCTTTATCCCCTTTCTTCTTCTACTAATAATAAGGAACCTCTTTACTGTGACATAAAGGATCCTTCTTCTTTTTCTGTTCTCTTCTCTTTCATATGAGCAGGAACAAGGAAAAAGACATTCTTGTTGAAGCTGATCCAGAATCTGAAAGGACTCTGAAGAGAAAACTAAGAGAAGCTAAATTACAACAATCCAGAGACAACCTTGCTGAAATTTTCGAACAAGAAAAGGAGATGGCAGCCAAACCCAACAACAATAATGCAAGAAGGATGCTTGGTGATTATACTACACCTACTTCCAAGTTTGATGGAAGAAGCATCTCAATTCCTGCCATTGGAGCAAACAATTTTGAGCTGAAACCTCAACTAGTTGCTCTAATGCAACAGAACTGCAAGTTTCATGGACTTCCATCAGAAGATCCCTACCAGTTTTTAACTGAGTTCTTGTAGATCTGTGAGACTGTTAAGACTAATGGAGTAGATCCTAAAGTCTACAGGCTCATGCTTTTCCCTTTTGCTGTAAGAGACAGAGCTAGAGCATGGTTGGACTCTCAACCTAAAGATAGCCTGGACTCTTGGGATAAGCTGGTCACGGCCTTCTTGGCTAAGTTCTTTCCTCCTCAAAAGCTGAGCAAGCTTAGAGTGGATGTTCAGACCTTCAAACAAAAAGATGGTGAATCCCTCTATGAAGCTTGGGTAAGATACAAACAGATGACCAAAAGATGTCCTTCTGACATGTTTTCAGAATGGACCATGATAGATATATTCTATTATGGTCTATCTGAGTTCTCTAAGATGTCATTGGACCATTCTGCAGGTGGATCCATTCACCTAAAGAAAACGCCTGCAGAAGCTCAAGAACTTATTGACATGGTTGCAAATAACCAGTTCATGTACACCTCTGAGAGGAATTCCGTGAATAATGGGATGCCTCAAAGGAAGGGAGTTCTTGAAATTAATACTCTGAATGCCATTTTAGCTCAGAAAAAATGTTGACTCAGCAAGTCAACATGATTTCTCAAAGTCTGAATGGATGGCAAAATGCATCCAACAGTACTAAAGAGGCATCTTCTGAAGAAGAAGCTTATGATCCTGAGAACCCTGCAATAGTAGAAGTAAATTATATGGGTGAACCTTATGGAAACACCTATAATTTATCATGGAGAAATCATCCAAATTTCTCATGGAAGGATCAACAAAAGCCTCAATAAGACTTTAATAATGGTGGAAGAAATAGGCTCAGCAATATCAAGCCTTATCCATCATCTTCTCAACAACAGACAGAGAATTATGAACAGAGTACCTCTAACTTAGCAAATTTATTCTCTGATTTGTCTAAGGCCACTTTAAGTTTCATGAGTGAAACAAGGTCCTCCATCAGAAATCTGGAGGCACAAGTGGGCCAGCTGAGTAAGAAAATCACTGAAACTCCTAGTACTCTCCCAAGCAATACTGAAGAAAATCCAAAAAGAGTGTGCAAGGCTATTGATATAATCAATATGGCCGAACCTATAGAGGAAGGAGAGGGCATGAATCCCAATGAGGAAGACCTCATGGGACGTCTCTCAAGCAAGAAGGAGTTCCCTATTGAGGACCTAAAGGAATCTGAGGCTCATATAGAGACCATAGAGATCCCATTAAACCTCCTTCTGCCATTCATGAGCTCTGAAGACTATTCTTCCTCTGAAGAGGATGAAGATGTAACTGGAGAGTAAGTTGCTCAATATCTAGAAGCCATCATGAAGCTGAATGCCAAGTTGTTTGGTAATGAGACTTGGAAAGGTGAACCTCCCTTGCTCATTAGTGAACTAGATACATGGGTTCAGCAAACTTTACCTCAAAAGAGACAAGATTCTGGCAAATTCTTAATACCTTGTACCATAGGCACCATGACCTTTGACAAGGCTCTGTGTGACCTAGGGTCAGGCATAAATCTTATGCCACTCTCTGTAATGGAGAAACTGGGGATCATTGAGGTACAGCCTGCCATATTCTCATTACAAATGGCAGACAAGTCAGTAAGACAAGCTTATGGATTGGTAGAGGACGTGTTGGTAAAGGTTGAAGGCCTTTACATCCCTGCTGATTTCATAATCTTAGACACTAGGAAGGAGGAGGATGAATGCATCATCCTTGGAAGACCTTTCCTAGCCACAGCAGGAGCTGTGATAGATGTTAACAGAGGAGAATTAGTCCTTCAATTGAATGGAAACTACCTTGTGTTTAAGGCTCAAGGATCTTCTTCTTTAACAATGGAGAGGAAGCATGAAAAGCTTCTTAAGGATCTTCTTCTTTAACAATGGGGACTACCTTGTGTTTAAGGTATTATTTGGACGACCCAATGCACTTGCTGGTTAGTTGTGCGGAGTTGTGACTAAGTGTGATTCACGTTTGAGAGTGCTACCAAGTTTTTGGCGCCATTGTTGATGATCACAACTTCGTGCACCATTTATCATTGTGGTTTATGGGTTAAGATGGAGTAATGTTGAGAATGGATACATGGTAGACTAATTACTTTTATTAGAAGATACTTATATAGAATATAATATTTTAGTTTTCTGTAGAGTATTAGTAGTAAATTCTAAGTGGTCTCATGCCTATTTTGATATGGCTATATTTAATTTAGTGTGAGATGTATGAATATTAGTACTTTTGGATCATTATAAATATATTTTATTTACAGATAATTTTATTATTTAAAAAAATTATTTAGTGTATATATATATATATATATAATGAGGAACCTAAGGCTACACTTTTATAGAGTAACTATGGGTATACAGAAAATTAAAAAAAATAATGAGGGACTTAAGGCTACACTTATATAGAGTAGCTATGGTATACAATGTGGCTACGCTTTACAGGTGATGCAGTAGCGCTGAAAAGCGTAGCTTATTCTGATAAAAATGGAAGCTGAAAAGCGTAGTCTTTGGTCCTGGACAGCATCACTTGAAAAGCACACCCTATTCTCAAAGAGCAAAAGCATAGCCCTTGGTGCACAAAAGCGTAGCCTTTGAGAATAGGCAACGGCCGAATAGGAATCACCCCAAAAAGCGTAGCCGTAGCCCAGAAAGCGTAGTTGTAGCCTAAGGCATCATTTTTTTTCACTTTTGGCTACACTTTTCAAGTGTATCTGAATGGATATTTTTCTTGTAGTGGAGCAATATGAAGAACTGAAGTTTCCTTGGTCTTGGCTTTCCCAACCAAAGTCTGGTTAATTCCTCCATCCATAGTAATTTGAATCACTCATTGGGTGTGAGAAGAAACCCATGTGATCCCTCTCCATAATTGTTCCTCAGCACAAACACCAAACAAAATTAAACACACCAAGTGGTAAACAGAAAAGTAAGATTTTTTTTCAAAAATAAATAAAAAAGTAGAATACTAATTTAAAATAAGAAAAATAGCTAGAAAATTCAAAAAATTAAACAAAAAATTAGAAAGAAAGGGGTTTAAAAATTTTTAAAAATAAAAAAGAAAGAAAGAAAGAAAAACTAAGGAAAATCTAAACTTTAAAATTAAAACAAGATAAAGTAAATAATTAATAAAAAAGATTTGAAGATAAAGATAGAAGATTTAGTTTTAAATTTTTTTTTCAAAAATTAAAAGGAAAAAGTCAATTAAAGATTTTGAATTCCAAAATTAAAGAAAAAAACTAACAAAATACTAAACTTTTAAAATTTGAATTTAAAATAAAGATAGGATATCAAAATTTAAAAATCAAAGAAAAAGATAAGATAAAGATCAAAGATCAAGATAAGATATGATTCAAAAATTAAAAAAATTTAAAAAGAAAGATGAAAACAGGATAACTAGAACAAAATTCAAAAATCAAGGACAAGATACATAAGATAAAGATCAAGAATCAAGAAAGATAAACAAGATATGATTTGAAATTTTTTAGAAAGAAAATTAATTAAAAAGAAAAAGAAAAGATTCGAAAATTTTGAAATTTAAAAAGAAAAAAGAAATAATAGAAGACACTAAACCTTTAAAATTAAAAGAAGCTAAAACAAACAACTAACTAACAAGATTTGGAAATAAAATAAAAAATTTGATTTTGAAAATTTTGAAAAAGTAAAAAGAAAGAGGCAATCAAAGATTTTAAAATTTAAATTTGAAAAGAAAAAGTCAAATAAGATAAGATAAGATTTTAAAAGATTTAAGTTAGAAGATTTGATTTTAAATGATTTTGAAATTAAAAAGAGAAAGTCAAAAAAAGATTTGAAATTCAAATTTTAAAGAAAGAAAAACTAACCAAATATTAAACTTTTAAAAATTGAATTTAAAAAGAAAGATAAGATAACAAAATTTTAAAATAAAAGAAAAAGATAAGATAAAAATTTAAAGGCAAAAGATAACAAGAAAATTAAATGAAAAGATTACCAATGGTACACCAACTTCAAATTAAAATTTAAAATAAAAAATTTTGAAATTACTATATATTTTTATTTTTTTCGAAAAATTAAAAAGAAAAGTCAAACACTCGACGGACACCAAACTTAAAAATTTTAAGATCAAAGAACATAAAATTCAAAAATTTTGAAAAATAAAAACACTAAAAGATACCAAACTTAAAAATTTTGAGATCAAACAAAGAAAAATACCAAGAAAAGTTCGAATACAAAAAGAAAAGCAAGAACAATTTTGAAATATTCAAGAAAAGAAACAAAAACCAAAGGGACACCAAACTTAAAAATTGACACAAGACTCAACAAAATAAAAGAAAAGATTACTAAAGATAAAAATTTTGAAAACGGTTTTTCAAAAAGAATAAAAGAAACACAAAAAGAAAAACAAGTAAAAGTACCTGATCTAAGGAGCAAGACAACTGTTAGTTTGTCAATCTTAAACAGTCCCCGACAACAGCGCCAAAAATTTGGTGCGCGAAATTTGAACTCGCACAACTTAACCGGCAAGTGCACCAGGTCATCCAAGTAATACCTCAGGTGAGTGAGGGTTGATCCCACGAGGATTGTCGGATTGAGCAAGTAATGATTATCCTGCACTTCTTAGTCTAACAAATAGAAAGTTGATTGGTTATTGTTGAATGCGCATAAAATAAATAAGAAAACAATAAAGAAATAGCGAAGAAACAATAGTGAGAAATCAGTTAAGGCTTTGGAGATGCCTTATCTTTTTGGATTGACTTTTCTTTTTGTCTATTTCAATAATGAATGATTCATTCCATAGCAACCTGTAAGTGATTAACTCCACGGTAATGGTCATTAATCTCCTCTGCTTCACATTAAACGCCACGCTAATGGTCATTCAATCTGAACGAGGGTAAAGCTCTAGCAATTCAATATCTGGTGATCCTACTCAAAATGCCACAAACATGGTCAGATCTTCCAAATCGGAGAATGAAGATTTATGATTTTGGCTTACACCACAAAGGCCCTAATCACCCCAGGCTCGGCTGAATAGATGTTCCAATGTCCCCAATGAATGCGTGGATTAGCCGTCTAAGAGATGTATAATCAAGCTTGTAGTTCAATGCTATCCCTCTTAAGACTCGCAAGAACTTATGCAGAACAAGGTGTCATATGCTAGTTCCACCCCAGATTCATAAGGATCAAAGAACGAAGATACATCTTAGAATGGAATCAAACATAGATTGAAATAGAAATAGTAATATTATTAATCCATGAGAATCAGTAGAACTCCTAACCTTAACTTAGGAGGTTTAGTGACTCATGCTTTACAGAAAAGAAATATGAAATGTGTAAAGGGTCAAGTGTTCCTAATAAGGGTGAACTCTTGTCTATATATACTAATCTAATGACTAAGGATTACAAAAATATGATAAACTGGACTTATGGTGCGAAAATTCACTTCCTGGGCCCATTTGGTTAGTGTTTAGGCTGAGTTTGGAGTGAATTCATGTGCTTGGACTCCCCTTGGGATGTTGAATGCCGGATTTGGTGCATTTTGGGCGTCCAAATGCCATCTTGCTCCCTTTGGGGCGTTGAAACGCTAGGCAGGGGGTCAGTAGGGCCTTCAACGCCCGTTTTGGGCCATCATTTCCAAAGGTAAGTATGAACCATTATATATTGCTGGAAAACCCTGAAAGTTAGCTTTCCATTGCCATTAAGAATGCATCAATCGGATCTCTGTAACTCCAGAAATGCTCGTTTGAATGTATGGAGGTCAAGATTTGACAGTATCTGCTATCCTTCTTCGCCTCTGAATCAGACTTTGCCAAAACTTGCCAATTTCACCCAAAAATCACCTAAAATCATAAGAAAAATACAAAAACTCAAAGTAGCATAAAAAATGTGAATTTTTCCCTATGCCCTATTAAAACATAATAAAACTTAACAAGATATACTAAAAAACACTAAGAAAACAGTGCCAAAAAGCGTATAGAATATCTACTCATTAGGATGCCAGAGGTGAGCCATACCAACTGGGCAAGCACGATCGGAGGCCAGTTGCTCGGGAGTGGTTGGAGTTTATTCAGCGCTCCATCATCCCTATTAGTAATCGATCTAAAGTTATAGTGGACCAAGTAGTGATTATTCATTGCATCATGCTCGGTAATGAGGTGGAGGTACACCGTGTGATTCCTCAGGAGCTATATTGAATAGCCGAGAAGGCCTCCACCTCTGCGAGATTGGCCTTCCCTCACCTCATCTTCTGCCTATGTTCTGAGGCCCGAGTTTGTAACATCCTAATATTCAAATCCTTATGCTCGAGTCATAAGTCATTGATAATAAGGTGGTACGAATCTCAAGGTAGATTTTTAATACATAGTTTATAAGTATAATTGAAAGGAGTATTAATAAAAAAGCCTTAAAAGAGTCAAAAATAAAATCGCGAAGTCGTAACACTCGCGTATCGACAAAAAGAAGGTAAAGCGTGAATTGAGAAGATATAAAGATAATGCCATTGAGAAGAATAAGATAAAACAAAATATAGATAGGTAACATAAATAATTAGCCACTAGTCACGACCCGCAAAGTTTAGGCCGGCTAGGGTACAGTATGAAAGTAGTTGACAACAGTATCTCCTAATCTCTCCCAAAAGAAACATAAGAGCCTCTAAAGGCAAGTTCAAAAGAGTTCAATACATAATATAAGCTTTTCAAAATAAAGGTGGAGAGATTCTAAGCAAAATATAATGTAGAGAATATAAAGATCTTCGCCGTCTCTCAAATGAGCCACAACTCACTTCTGAGCACCTGGACCTGTATCTAAAAAACAAGAGATACATACGGAATGAGAACCCTCGACCTATGGGTTCCTAGTATGGTAAAAGTGCCAAATAAATACAATGCATTGTAATAAAAACTCAGTAAGCATCCTAAACTTCCTTTCACCCAATGTTCACCCTATATTCTCGCTAATCCATAAATAGGCAAATGTCGTAAGGGAATGCTAAATCTAATTCTTCTTCCTCATGCTTCCCAACTTTCTAAATCTCCAACAAACCAGAATCAGAATCATAAGCCAAACCATCACCATTTATTCTGTCTCAGCAATTCTATATCAATACTTCATATCCTCACCTGGAGCAAGTGAAATCACTTCACTGCGTCTACCCAGGGAGCTCAAATTATCTTATTTTCTACCTGGAGTAGTGAAATCACTTTACTGCATCTACCCAAGGAACTCAAATTACCTCGTTCAAAAATCATCATTTTAAATTAATCATATCATTACTCCATCTCAACAAGAACAGCCCTCAGTGTCAACCGACACCAGCATAAGGGGCCTCTCAGTTGTACAAACACAAGCAATACAAACAAGTAATACACAATAAGGTACAAGCAGAACAAGTAGCACATAATCAGGTAACATAGCATGCTTGTACAATTTAGCAATTCAAAACAAATAGGCAAACGCAAACAAGTCAAACATAAGCAAATGATGTATGCCTGCCCTATGGCTAATGATATCATCTGTCGGTTACAAAGCCAACCCGACATGTCCTGGTAGCTAAACATTGGACAGTCTGTGCGAGCGCGCATCCCCAATCTCAAAGTCATAATCAATCAAAATAAAATATCTATGGAGGAGAACTCATCCAGAAAGGTATAAGTGTCCGGCCACATCTTACGACGCAGGGTCAACAGAATCTCGGATCTCAACCTGAAGCAAGTGGAGCCGACGCACTGCATCTACCTAAGGAAATCCAAAACTCAGATAGTCTCACAAATCTCAAATCAACTTCGACTGGGAGCAAGTGGGGGCTAACCACTACTTCTACCCCATGAGTTGTAAACCAAACCCGGAGCAAATGGAATCAATGTCACTGCATCTACCCAGACAGGTATATCTCACCACATCCCAGAGCAAGTGGATCAATGCCATTGCATCTACCCGGGCAGGTTTTTAAAAGCTCAACCTGGAGCAAGTGGAATCACCACTACTGCCGCTACTACCACGACGTCACAATCTCTGACCTGGAGCAAATGGCACGAACCACAACCCTTGCTACTACCTAGGCATCTCAAACATACATACATTCATTCAAAACTCCATAATTAAACTCAATTATCATAATCCTCCTTCCCCATCTCATACCCGGAGCAAGTGGATAACGCCACTACTTACTACCCGGGTTCACACATCACATTCAACATTTTCCATCATTATTCATTTTTCACATTTAATCATTAATCATATACATATACATACTCAGCCATAATTCAATTCTTATCACAGCCATCTGGCCCATACTATACACAGCACTTTCACCATCATCCTCAGCAACTCATACAATCATCATTACTCATCATTCATAATTGATTCTTGCTTTACTTCATCCACAAGTCACCACATGTCCTAGCTTCTTTTCATTACTAGGCATACTATAAAAATTTAGGACTTAAAGGATGAAAATGGAGGTTTAAAAGTCTGAAATTCGGCTTTAAAACTCAAAAATCAACTTTTGCTGAAAATAGGGTCACGCGTGTGCGTTGCCCACGCGCACGCGTGGAAAGCGGTAAAAGGAAGAGATGCGTGAGCGTCGTCTAGGCGCACGCATGGAAGCAGAAAGGTAGTGCGACGCGTGCACGTCAGTCACGCGTACGGTGGGTGCGTTTTGTGCTCCTCGCACAAAACCAGGACAGTACCAGCGCAACTCTCTGGATTTTCTGCTAGGCATTTGTATCAATACAGCAACGCGTATGCATCGGAAAGGCACACGCGTGAGAGAGTAAAAATCGTGAGTGACGCGTGCGCGTCGGAGTACGTTTTCTTAAAAATTTTATTTTCAAACCTTAAACTTCCGACACACATAACTTTTTCTACAAAATTCTTTTTTCAACCATTTTTGAACTGTTGGAAAGATCGTTGAACAAAATTTCATAAAAATTCTATTTTGAAGAATTTTTAACTCCAAGGACCGAGTTACGGGCCGCTAAAGTTTGTCAAAAATCATTTTTTATCCAAAAACAGAAATCACCAATTTTTCCAATGTTCACAAGCCAAATTCATTTCCACTCATCCAAATGACTACAACCCAACCACATTCACATAATTACACTCAACTAAAACCAAATCTACCTCATCTACACAATTCAATTCAGTTTCGTCACCTTCCACTCCTAAATTCCTAATTACTTATTATTCCACATTCCTCCCATTCATTCACACACTCAATATTCAATATCAATTCAATCTCATATGACACCACACAATACACACATTACTTACCTTCCTTACCTCTTTTCGGCCTCCGGTTCAAAATTCACGGCCTCCGGCCCAAATTCACAATTTAAATGCATATTCCAAAACCAATATTCATTATCCAATTCATCATATTCTCAACACACCAAACATACAAATTCACACAATTCTCAACCAAATCATTAATTTACATTACATATCAACTATACATATTAGTACCAACCATTTACACAATCCAAACTTAATCCTAGGGGCATCTAGCCTAAGAATTCTCATAACACCACACGGTACTTAAATGAAACTTAAATCGTACCTCTTGTAGCCAAAATAATTGAGCTTATTCTTGGAAGTTTCCACCAACCCTTAACTCCAAGCCTCACCAAAGCTCCACAAGTAACACCAACAATCCAATTGTGCACCAAAATCAACAAATACTCTAACATAACCAATTTCACACTTATAATCAACCTAGAGTTCATGAAATTGATAAATCACAAGGGTTAGAGGGTTTCTTACCTTAACCCACGAAATTGGTTGATGAAACTCACCAATTGCTCATATTAGAGCACTCCTAAACAACCAAAATCACAAGATTTTCTCAAAACCCAAACCAAATTCAAATTTAAAAAGAAAAACAAAAACTGGAAAGAGAACAGTGAAGTAATCACCACAAAACTTAAATAGAATTGTAGAGGATGAAAAGAGCAACGCGTGGCCGCAAACGGCTTGTCAATCGGAGTTCTGGAGAGAAAGTTATGGTGATTTAAAGTTTGGAAAGCTAGATTTTCTTTCTCTCTTCTCTCTATCCGCCCCACACCCTTTCTTTAGGGTAAATGAGCTGAAATACTCATAACTAATGTTTATATATATTGGGTCATGGGCCCACTTGGGTCCGGTTCATTCGGTTTAACCCGTTGGCCGAATTTTGGGCAAAAACCTTTAAGATTAGAGTTTTAAATGGCATTTTAAATTTTTCTACCTTCCCTAATTATAAATTCTAATTTCTTATCCTTATTTACTTATAATTAGTTTTCTCAACTGTAGTACCAGACAGATCTGAGTCGGTACTGCTGTTCAAAATTTCAGTGCGTGTTTTTACGCAAAAAACTATATTTTCCGACTAAAAAAAATCCACTGAGTCCAAATATCATATTTAAATAATCAAATTCTGATTGCTAAATTTTCTAGCCATATTCGCTCCTATTTTATCTATTTTTTAATTAATACGGTTTGACTGGGTTTTACAGAGTTCGCATTGATGGTGATACCCCTATTGAAATTGACCGACCTATCACTAGGAGGGGTATGGAGTATGCTAGGGAGCATGAGCATGCACCACCATAGGAGCCAATTCCTCCTCCTTAGCAGGAGCTTCTGGAGATGCCTCAGGAATTCTATTTCCCTCCCCGTAACTACTGGAACCACTTGACCACATCCATTGGGAAGCTGACATCATTTGTTGATCAGCTGAAGATTGAGCATCAGGCTCACTCAGCCCTCCTTCACCAGCTAGTGGAGGAGCAGCTGAGGCAGAGGCACGACTTAGATGAGTTGAAGCGCTAGAGAAGATTCCCAAGAGGGAGCAGCAGCCACCATGATTGAGTTGGTTGAGTTTCATTATCTCTTGCTTTATCTATTTTTCTATTTTTCAGTATTTTATCTTATTTCCTATTTTTGGTTTGAAGATTTGGCATGATCACTAGTAGTATTTTATTGCTTTCTAGTTTAGCTCTTTATTTTGTTATTCTATGTTTATTTTGAAAGATGTCTCATGTATTACTCACTAATCTTGAAAAAATCAAAAGAAAAAGAAAAGAAGTAGCAAATACATGAGGCTTGAGTTATATATTATGAGTTTTTCTAGTTACTTCGATGCGGTGGCACTAGCTTTAATTCAGAATGTATGAATAAACAATGCATATTTGATATTGAAGTCAAGAGCGTTGGTTCTTGAGGTACAAGAACCTAGAGAAATATTATGAAGTATCTAAAAGTGAGTGAGACATTGATCCTTGAAGCAAAACAAACAGCAAAAAGAAAAAGAAAATAAAAAGCAAGGTCCAAGGCTCTGAGCATCAATGGTTAGGAAGGTCAAAATTGATCAAAAAACTCAAAAGAGTTTTTTTCCTAACAATATGCTTGTGGTGTGAATGTGTCAAGTAATCCTGGAGACAGAGCACTAAGAATCGTGACCAAGTGCAATTACAAAGTATGCCAAAGGCTCTGAGTACCACTGTCTGGGAAAGATAAAAAGAAAAATCAGAACTCAAAGAATTCCCCAGTTAAGTGCTTGTGGTGTTCTTGTATCAGGTTAAGCTTGAAGACAAAACACTTAAAGTCACGGCTAGGCTCAAAGTACAAAGCACCAAAAGAAAAAAAAAGAAAAAGCTGTGTTCAAGGATCAATTAGAGGCTAAAGAAGAGAACCCATAATATTATCCAAGTTCTAGTGCTAAAGGATATCAATATTTCTGAGTTTCAAAGGATAGTGAGATGCTAAACCTGTTCAGAATTAGAATGTCTCTAGCCCCACTCAGTGATTAGATATGAGCTTAAATGAATACTTAAGTCATAGACATTTTTTCTTTTCAGTCCTATATTATTTTTAGTTGCATGAGGATAAGCAACACTTCAAGTTTGGTGCTGTGATGCGTGAGTATCTTGTACCCTTTTCCCCCTTGTTTTCTAGTCAATTTTAATAAGAACTTGTTAAGTTTTATTATATTTTAGTGCAAAAATCCTCTTTGGACGCTACTTTGAGTTGTTTTAATGTTTTTATGATTTTAGATGAAATTCAGAGCAATTTGGCAGAGTTTTGTGCAAAAAGAAGTATATTTGAAGTTGTCCCCCCTGGGCGCTAAACGCCAGCTGGGCATTTAGCGCCAGCAACACAGCAAGCCAGGGACGTTTTCTGTCTCTTTGAGTGCTAAACGCCCAACTATCATTTAGCACCAAGCAATCTGAGCCAAGCCCACACTTTCGGGGACCAGTGGAGGCTCAATTCAGAGGGATAAATTGGCTAGTTGGGCCGGCACGATCTGAAGCCGGTTTCTAAGGGATGGTTAGAGTTCATTCAGCGGTCCATCATCCCAACAAGCATCATGATACACTCATACCCATTGAGAGGCCCATCTCCAAGAAGACAATGTAGTATGCTCGAGAGTATGCGAGAGCCCCGAGGAGCCAGTTCCCCCACCTCGCCGGAACAGCCAGTGATGCCTCAGGGACACTATTTCACTCCACGGGAGTATTGGCAGCCACTAACCGCATCAATTAATCAACTGAGGATAGATCACGAGAGCCACTATGCTCTCCTTCAGTGGCTTTTAGAGGAGCAGCAAAGTCAGCAGTGGGAGATGGAGCAGATGAGCCGTGACTTCGGCTGAATGAGAGGATTCCTAGGAGCTCCGTCAGAGGGAGGAGGCAGCCACCAGGACAACTGAGGTGGTTAAGTTTTTTTTATATTATTTTCCTACATCTACTTTTGCTTTATTTTATTTCCAGCTTTCTGTATTTTGTTTTCAATCCTTTGCATGAGTATTTGTAATTTTAGTTTTTCTATTTCTAGTCAATTGTTCTAGTATTTTTAATTTTAGTTGAAAAAGTTGTCTCATGTATCAATCATTGAGCTTGAATTTAAAAAAATAAGGAGAAAAGAAAAGAAGTGGTATAATGCATGAGAACTTGGGTTTATATATTCTGAATTGTCTTTTTTATCTTGATGTTATAGTATTTATCTGTGGTTCTGAATATATGAATAGAATAGTGCATATTTGATATTGAAATTAAGGTTGTTGATTCTTGAGGTACGGGAATTTAGAGAAGTATTATGAATTCTCTAAATTGAACAAGAAATTAATATTTAAAGCAAAGGAAACAGCAAAAACAAAAGAAAAAGAATATCAAAAGCAAAGTTCAAGACTCTGAGCATCAATGGCTAGGAAGGTTAAGTATGATCAAAAGCTCAAATAGTTATTTTCCTAACTATATGTGATGCGTGAACATCTTGTACCCTTTTCCCCCTTGTTTTCTAGTCAATTTTAGTTAGAACTTATTATGTTTTATTATATTTTAGTGTAAAAATTTTCTTTGGATGCTACTTTGAGTTGTTTTAGTATTTTTATGATTTCAGGTGAAATTCGGAGCAATTTGCAGAGTTTTATGCAAAAAGGAGAGGATTTGAAGCTGTCCCCCCAGGATGCTAAACGCCAGCAACACAGCAAGCCAGGGATGTTCTCTGCCTCTTTAGACGGGCATTTAGCGCCAGGCAATCCGAGCCAAGCCCACACTTTTGGAGTATCTCTAGTAGATTTAGCTTTTATTAGCTATCTTATCTTCTAATTTTGTAATTTCTATTTACATACAATATCTTTTAGTTATAGAATTTAATATTTTTATTTTAGTTTCAAATCAAATTAGGTTAGATATAAAAGGAAAAAGATTCACCCTAGAGGAGGATATTCTCACTTCCGCAATCGGAATCAAGTGACCAAGACATTGGCGGTTGATGAAGGTTAGAGGAGACTAAATCACTAAGAGATTAGGGTTTAGTCAATTATAGTTTGCCATGAAATGAATCTTACATGATTAAAGTAGTAATTCGTAAAAGTAAACATCTTTGATACCTTAACTGCTTTCTCTCATTTATTTCTCACCAATTCTCTTATTTGCTTTCTTTACTCTTGAATTACTATTCAATGCTATTTCAAATCACCAAACCCACTCTTGAATTACTAGTCAATGCTATTCAAATTACTATTCAATTCTTCTTTAATTGAAAACTCAAAATCTTAGGTGAATCCACTTCTCAGTTTCATATTGTTTGTAGTTGCTTGAGGACAAGCAACAATTCAAGTTTAGTATTGTGATGCGTGAGCATCTTTTCTATATTTTCTTATTATTTTAGATATGATTTTTTTTTAGTTTTATTTAGATTTTAGTGTTTGAAACCTATTTGGATGCTACTTTGAGGCGCATTGTGGTTTTATTTATTTCAAAAAAAGTCCGGGCGAGTTTGGCAAAGTTCGTAAAGAAGAAAAAGGAAGAAATTTGATGCTGCCAAGCTGGCACTAAATGCCGCTACTGGGCATTTGACGCCAGACGCCTAGTAACGTGTGCAAGCTTACTATTGGGTTGGCGCTAAACGCCATGCCTAAGCATCCTTTCTATATTTTTTATTATTTCAGATATGAATTTTTTGGGTTTTATTTGGATTTTGGTATTTGAAGCCTATTTGGATGCTACTTTGAGGTGCATTGTGGTTTTATTTATTTTAGGAAAAGTTTGGGTGAGTTTGGCAGAGTTCGTGCAGAAAAAAAAGAAGAAATTCAATGCTGCCAAGCTGGCGCTAAATGCCGCTACTGGGCATTTGGCGCCAAGTGCCTTGTAACTCGTGCAAACTTACTGTTGTTAGCATCAGGTGCTTCGTAAATCATGCCGAATTCACATGCTAGTGGTGTTAAATGTCGAACCTGACATTTAGCGCCAGCTTGACAGAAACCACAAATCCATTCGGCCTCAGTGGCGCTAAACGCCGAGCCTGACATTTAGTGCCAATAGCGCGAAATTGATTTTCAAGAAAGGGGCTTTTTGGCTTAGTTTAGGTCATTATAATTATTTTATGTTATTTTATTTTCATTATTATTAAAACAAAAGATGATCTTTTGGGCTTTTAGTAGGTATTATTTTATTTTAATTCAAATCATTTATTTAGGTATAAAAGGGGAAAAGATTCATCCCTTCGGGCTTCTTCTCTTCTTTCTTTCTCATTCTGCACTTTACACATTTTTGAAATCCTGGTTTTCTTTGAGCCATGACTAACTAAATATCCTCTGTTAAGCTTAGAAGCTTTGTTTATTCTATGAATTAATACTATTGTCATTATACTTTCAAACAATGTACTGATTCACATTCAAGAATTACTTTCGTTCTTCATTCTAGGTATTAGAGTATATTGGAAGATAACTCTTTTTCTACTTGAATTCTTGTTGAATCTTGGAGAAGTTAACTCACTTGAATAATAGCTTGAAAGTAATTTCTCATAATTCTCTGGTTATCTAGATTTAACATGATACGTGACATATAATCACCTTATCTTTGGGTAACTAGGGTTTGTGTGGCTAATAAACTAGAATTGGACTTAAACCTTTAATCCTAAATTAAGTAACCAAGGAATTGACAGTTGATTAGGTTAGAGAAGATTAAATCACTAAAGAATTGGGGTTTAATCAATTAGGGCTTGCCATGAATTGAATCTTGCATGATTAAAGTAATTGGTAAGAATTGTTAATCCAGAAAAATAAATATCTCTGAAACCTTAACTGTTTCTCATACACTTTTTACATCCAAGTCATTATTTGCTTTCTTAATTTCTGAATTACTGTTTAATATGAATTGCACTCAAAACATCTCTTTTTGCTTGTCTGACTAAGTGAATCACTCAATTATTGTTGTTTGGTCCATCAATCCTCATGGGATCAATTCTCACTCAACTAAGGTACTACTTGGTACGACCAGGTTTGCACCTGTCGATTCAGTTGTGGTATTCTAAAATCCGCACCGGTGATTAGCAACTATTTCTTAGGCCATTAGTGATTGAATGAGTGCTTATGGGACTGAATCATTATTGGGTCTTATCAGCTTGTTATTGGGCTTGTTTTGATTACTATAATTTTCTACACAATGAACAAACAAATCACAAACATAATTAGATTTTTAACCTAATAATAAAGTTTAGTCATCATCAATTAATTATTCTTTTTTTCTCAAACTTAACAATCTCCTCTTTAATAACAAACATTATAAAATAAATTGTAAATAAAAAAATGAGAAGAGTTTAATAAATTTCTTTTTGACGATACAATTTTTAAGTTGAATTTCCCCTTTCTTTCATTCTTTTGGATCCCCTAAATGTTAGCATTTTCTTATCCTATGATTAAAACAAGAGAGTCTATGCAAAAACGTATATTCACAAATAATGCCAAACATCCAAGATTAATACACGAGCAACCTTATGTAACAATCAAACTAAATGAACTAGTCTGATAAATCATTTTTTAAAAAATATTAATAAGACTATTAATCCTCAAAAATTATCATTCAACATCAAGCAATCATAAAACCAATATATCAATCTAAACAGCGGTAAAAAAGTATTTTATCAAATCTAATCATTACTAGCAGCAATTTTAATAAGTCATTAGCACCAATAAAATTATTATTGCTAAAACAAAATAGCAACACTAACTAACCAATAATTCATCTTTTATACTCACTTTCCTTCTTATTACCCTGCACAAAAATTTTTTAGTTTTCAACAAATGTATCAGTTCAATAAGTTTAAAGTTAAATGTTTATAAATTATTATTACAGTTATCCAAAAGAACTAAAAAGTATCAAAGTAACATAAGTTAAATATCAGAAATTAGTTTTTCATAATCGGCAGGAGCGACAAAGGACTTAGACATCAGATCCTTCATCCTTAGTTCCCAAGATATCTTCTTTTTGCTCAGACATCATTTAGTCATCTTTCAAGAATTCAATGTACTTTAAAAGTACCTCAACTCGACTTTGGAATTTTCTCAAGAAATGTTCATTTTGAATAGCCAATCTCCTAGCTTGTTGGATCGAGTTAATCATATGCTTGGTGAGATTTACAAACTGTTGCAATACATCTTTTACAATACCATTTACCAAGTACTTGATGGATGAAGATGTACTAGTAGCCGATGGAAGAGGGAAGCTTTCATATTCTTCTTTTTCCATAAACGTGTCTTTAGCAGCCTTAGTCCCTTTTTCTTTAGTTTGTTTGACTGCACCACCGCCTTTAAGAGATAAAATTATATTCTCTTGGGTCTCATTATTCAGATCAACACTAAAATAATCAAAGAAACTAGTAAAAAATATGTTATATGGTAATGAAACATTTTTATAACTTCGGATACAGTCATACATATAACGCATCATCAGATATGCAAATGAAATTTCAGTTATGTTAACCAAGGTGTCGCAACGAGTAACCCTTTGATATGAACTGCTTTGTGGCAGGAGAATATGGACAACGATATAGTGCAACTAGACTTTAACAGGACCTAAAGCTCTATGGCTAGGAGTGACACCATCCATGTGTGAAATGTTCTCACATATATTGGCCAAAACATCCTTGTGTGAAATGCCCATATCATTGTCATACTTACCAGTGATGTAAGCATTGGCACCAATATCATAGTAATCTAGGGCTTCACCAATAGATTCTTTATTCAAATGTATTTCGCGGCCTTTAACATAAGAGTGAACAGATTCTTCATGGTAGTACATATTGGAATAAAATTCTCGAACTATATATCGTAGTTAACAGGTTTTCAAATATCAAAAAAAAATTCAGTCCAAATAAATGATGTTATCAACAAAATTTATCTCCTTTTTAGTCAGAGCCTTTAAATCAGCCACATAGGTTGAGCATAAGGGATGATTAGAAACTATAGCTCTATGAAATTCAAAATTCATCCTAGAAGAGAGTCGAAAAGGATCAAAATGAGATTTTAGAAGGTTACTGAAGTTAGATTTGAACCCAACAAGATTAGGGTTAGAAGGTTCTTTCACAGATTTGAGAAATAGTCTACGGTTACCTTTGATTGCTCTACTTGAGGCTGCAGAACATCCTTGTGGACGAGATGAAGAACGTGGAGGAGGAGACAATGATGATTTTTCCTCGGTCGTGGGCTTCTCCCCTTTGGCGGCATTAGCCCTAGATGTTCCAGTCTCAGGTGATATCGTTGATGGATGGTGAGAGGTTGTCATTGCCCTTGTCGTAGTTTCTGGAGCGGGAGAGGAATGCGAAGAAGAATGAGAGTGTATATGGATGTTGGTGTGTTCTTGACCTTTTGGTGGAGAGGGTTTTTAGGAGTACAGTAGACACCAGAGTCTTTTCTTGTAGCAACTTTCTTTTTCATCCTAATAAATGCTTAATGAATGTAGTTATGAGAATGATGGAAGTTGAAAGAGAATATGGCGGTTTACAAAAAAAAAATGCTATAAATACTTAAGTTTTGACAACATAAAATGATATTTAAAGAGATAAATAAATGTTTAAAAAATAAATGATTCGAAAAGATTTGTAACCAAGTAGTTAAAAAGATAAGTTAAGAAATTTTTTTTTTAAATGAACATGATTTGACTTAGTAGAAAACTCTAAAAACAAGTTAAATAAATATAAAATAAATATATTAAAAACTTAAATTTTATATATTTTTAATGAACTCATGGACAAGATAAATAAACGCTACAAATAAAAAGTGGAAAGTAGTCGACATGAATTAAGTGCAAAAAAAAAAAATTATTTATATCGAAATGATTAATTGAAAGAGGACAAACGTTTAGTCAACACTCACTAGTCAACCCATAATCAATTCACATTTTACTTATGTTCCCACATAAGGTTTGACCTTAACGTGCACACCGTTGACTAAAGTTTCATCCCTTGTGGTTCAAGTCTGTGACCGTGTTTCTACTTAAATTTACATAGTACTCAAGCTATCATTATTGCAACTTTAGTTTGTGCATTCATTATATGTAAAGGGAAAACTCAAAAAGAAATTAAAAAAATATAAAATAAAAACGAGTTGCTAAATCACTTTGCCACATATACACAAATTTCAGTGTTTTATGACTCTGTCATGTCGTCAATAATTAGCAATAATTAGGACAGACAAAGTTGCTTACACGTCTTATATAACTATCTACTAGTAGCAATTAATTAACAAGGAAGATATCAAATGTAAAAATGATATTTAAAATTAGTTGGAAAAATGGCTTAATGTATATCTAAATTTGTAGTATATACTTTATAGTCTAATAATATCTTTTGTGCCTACATATATCCTTTGTGGTAATGATGATCAGTAG
>NC_029772.3:105536002-105553853 GCF_000817695.3 Arachis duranensis | reverse complement strand
AATGGCACTTTATATATTCATAAAATAGAAAAGTTCTGTATACAAGTCATTAAAGCTTGTATTTTTTACAAGTTAATTAACGAATAAATTCTAAAAATATAATATAAGGTCTACGTTTTTTTTCTTCTTTCTCTTCCTCTTTTTCTTCTTCTTTTTTTTCGTTTCTTCTTCTTCTTCTTCCTGCACGTTCTTCTTCCTCTTCTTCTTCTTCCTGCACGTTCTTCTTCCTCTTCTTCTTCTTCTTTTCTTTCGTTTCTTACTTTTTCTTTCTCGTCTTTCTTCTTCTTGCACGTTCTTCTTCCTCTTCCTCTTCTTCTTCTTTTCTTTCGTTTCTTGCCTTCTCTTTCTCTTTCTCCTTCTTCTTCTTCTTGCTGCACGTTCTTCTTCCTCTTTCTGTTCTTCTTCTTCATTTACGTGCTTTTCTCTCTGTTTTTTTTCTTCGTTATTCTCGATTTCCATTGTTTTTTGACATCAAGCTCTGAAATCGTTTTTGAAGAAGAAGAAGCAGCAGAAGATGATGAGGAGAAAGAGAAAGAGTTCTGAAATATGCATAAGGTGTACTTCAACGAATTTTGGGTGTATTTCTTAAATCCTTTGGGTGTATTTTTGTAATTCTTTGGGTGTATTTCTGTAATCCTTTGGGTGTATTTCTATAATCGTTTGGGTGAATTCCTGTAACCGTTTGGGTGTATTTTTGTAATTCTTTGGGTATATTTCTGTAATCGTTGGGGTGTATTTCTGTAATCGTTTGGGTGTATTTCTGAAATTCCATTATCTTCAAATTTGGTAAGAAAATTGTTTTTATGGAGGAAGAAGAAGAAGAGTCATTCATAATTCATGGTGAGTAGCGCGCTTTGAAAACAGGAAGTTGTTGAATAACGTGCGTTTTATTTACTCTTGAATGTGGAAGTGTGTAATGCGTTAATTAAGTATAATGCGTGTGTTTTATTGGACTTGTAAAATTTATAAATAAAAAAAAAATTTGTATGTGTAGTATGTCTCAATATAAGGATATTTATATTCTAAATCTTACAACAAAATTATATCAAAAAGAAATTATTGAATAACTTATTATAATAGATATAACTGATATGATGATCCTATACTGAATAATATATATATATATATGGAGTTTTCTAGATAAGATTAGCTAATTCACGTTGATCAATTAGTTGTTGATAGTCATTTTCTTTGATTGATGAGTTAGGTCAGAAACGTAGGTTGATTGATGAATGGCATTATGGCAATATAGAGATTGATGGTTCCGATAACGCGGAAATTAAAGAAAATGGAGCTACTTTGAAAAGTGTGTGTGTGTGGGTCCATTTTATGAGATGGGGTACCCGTACCACACAGATATTTATTTTGCATACCCTGCATTACTATTATGAGTAATCAAGCTTTCTAGAAGTAATTTCTTTGAAACGGTGCGTTTAAAAAATTTTAAAAGTAATTTTTTTAAATTTGTGACTTACTTATTTATAAACTATTTTTAATATAGTCATTTATTATTTAAACTATTTTTTCAAAAAGATTTTAATTAAATTATTTTTTCAAACTGAATTTAAGTAAAACATATTATAATTAAGAATTTGGCTAATTTGTAATTTAAAAATATATGTTAAGATAATAAATTAACATCTTTTTTATTTAAAGTATAAAATATTTAAATTTTTAGTATTTATTAAAATTTAAAATTTTTTATTAATAATAATTTTATCATGTGTTAAAAAATATAATAGTATATATATTCTTACGATATACAAAAAAATCTATTCAATTTATATTTTTATTAGTGATTTTTTAATTTATCTTTTACTAATTTATTTAGTTTATATAAAAATAATTAAAAGTTGTAACTCCTTTCTAATTATTCTCTAAATTTATAAATTAAAATTTTGTATTTTTATCTTTTCAATGTTTTAAAAAAAAATATATTTAAATTTTTTCTCATTTAAATACTAAAAAATAAATTTAGTCTCTTAATCATTATTCATATTTTATTATTATATATATTATATTTTTGCACTAATATTTTTCAATACTTACTTAGAAAAATACAAATTTATGTTACATATGTAAACTTATTTTAGCGGAAGCATTAATTAGGATTTTAAAAGTTTTGATCTTCATATTTAAATTGGTTGCCATAATAAATTTTGGTTATGGTAGAGTTGAACTTTAAAACTAGTTTAAAAGAGTTTTGGTTACGGTAGAATTGAACTTCAATACTGGTTTCTCTCCCTTTCCTTTCTTGCAGACGTTTATCAGGATGGCGGTTTTACAGTATTTTCTGTGAGTGAAATCTGTAAAGACATCGTGTATAGAGACAGAGAAAGGACCACCTTTTATGTGTTATTATCTTTAAATCTAATGCATCCATCAAATATTAGAATTAACGAATGAGATTAAATCATTAATAGTTTATAGATAATTACAATTAGGCCACAACAAAAGTTTAAACTACAATAAACTTCCAACATTCTCACACTTAGCCTAAATGTAATCATATTTTCACACGTTACATAATTGTTTTAATATAGTAAAATACTTTGTGTGAGTTATGGCAGTCATGCATTTAATATGAAACACATTTTCTTCCATATACTACAACCTCTAGCATCTTACTATACAAGCTACATAAATAACACAATTTTATATCGGTCCCATAAAGTTTCTCGATCATTATGTTATAACTCATAAAATAATATTACTTTAACTAGAAACAACAAACTATCAATGTGTAGAAAACACATAAATAAACATAGTGAACTCAGAGTGTTAGCATCATTCAGAAGAATCAAGACCCATTCTATGTACATGTTCCTTAATGTCTTTGGTTGCAATCCTTTAGTCAATAGATCAGCAATCATAAGTCCTGTTCTAGCATGTTCTATGAACACTCTTTGTTTCCGAACTTCCTCCTTAATGCCAAAGTACTTTATTTCCATATGCTTGGCACCTTTAGAATATCTATCATTTTTTGAGAAAAATACTGCTGCAGAATTATCGCAATAAATTTTCAATGGCCTAACAATTGAGTCAACAATGCCAAGTCCTGAAATGAAATTTCGCAGCCATAAAACTTAATTTGTAGCTTCAAAACATGCTACAAATTCTGCCTCCATAATAGATATTGCCACAACGCTTTACTTGGAGCTTTTCCATGATATGGCAGCTTCTCCAAATAAGAATAAGTAGCCAAATATAGATTTTCTTGTGTCAGCACATCCACCAAAATCTGAATCTGAATAATCAATTACTTCTAATTGGCTAGACCTTTTGTACATGAGCATATAATTCTTTGTACCTTGAAGATATCTTAAAACCTTCTTTCGGTATATACATACATCAACAACATTTTTTTCAAAACCGAAAGAAAGAATGGTATTATTAAACTTAATATACCATTGTCGTGAGGCTTGTTTTAGTTCATATATTGATTTTTTAAGTTTACACACCATACGACCTTTTTCCTTCAGTTGAAAAGCTTTCAGGTTGATCCATATAAACTTCTTCATCAAGATTACCATTCAAAAAGACAGTTTTTACATCCATTTGATGTAACTCTAAGTCATAATGAGCCACAAGTGCCATAATGATACGCAATGAATCTTTCTTAGAAACAGATGAAAATATTTCTTTATAATCAACACCATTCTTTTGAGTAAATTCTTTAGCAACAAGTCTAGCTTTATATCGTTCAACATTGCCTTTTGAGTCTCGCTTAACATTGAAGACCCTTTTACAACCAATACATTTAGCACCTTCTGACAATGCAACAACATCCTAAACTTTGTTATCTTCCATGGATTTTAACTCTTCTTCATGGCATCAATCCATTTTTCTGAATCATCACTATTTATGGCTTGTGTAAATGAAACTGGATCTTTAGATATTCCAATATCTTCTTCTTGTAAATAAGTCTCATAATAGCTTGGAATAGCTTATTTTCTTTTCCTTTGAGATCTCCTCAATGATATTTCTAGAAATTCATTTCTTTCTGATATTTGTGGGTTAATTTTTTCATTGGAAGTATTATCATTCAAATCTTATTCATCACTATTAATGTGTTCAACAATAGTTAGAACAACTCTTTTAGTAGGTGTGGATAAAAAAATACTAACATGTATAGGAACATTAACTTTAATTTTCTTTATTTCTATATTTTGATGATTTTCACTCCCACTAACTTCACCATTTTCAAAGAATTTTGCATTACCAGTTTCTACAATTCTTGGACTATGATTTGGACAATAAAAAATATATCCTTTAAACTTCTCTAGATAGCCAATAAAATAGCCATTCACTGTTCAAAAATCTATTTTCTTTTTTTGTGGGTTAAATATTCTTGCTTTTGCTGGGCAACTCCAAACATGTAAATACCGTAAACTAGATTCCTATTAGTTTATGACTCAAAATGAGTCTTTGGAACAGTTTTACTAGGAATTTTATTTAGCAAATACATGACAGTATTTAATGCATACATCCACAAGAATTTGGGTAAAGAAGAATTGCTCATCATACTTCTAATCATATCCGTTAACGTTCAATTATGCCTTTCTGCCACACCATTTTGTTGCGGTGTGTATGGCATTGTGTATTGTGCACACATGCCATGTCTTTTTAGAAGTTTTGCAAATGGACCAGGACATTGTCCTCTTTCATTATGTTTTTCATAATATTCACCACTTCTATCTGACCTAACAATTTTTACCTTTTTGTCTAATTGCCTTTCAACTTCTTTAATATAAATCTCAATAGTATCAACTGCTTGAGACTTTTCTTTAAGCAAATAGACATATCCATAACGTGAAAAGTCATCAATAAAAGTGATAAAATATTTTTCTCCACCAATAGATGGAGCATCAAAAGGTCTGCATACATCAGTGTGTATAATTTCAAGAAGGTGACTAGTTCTTGTGGCACCTTTCTTATTTTGTTTGGTTTATTTTTCTTTAATACAATCCACACATAAACCAAAATCAGTAAAATTTAGATTTTGTAAAATCTCATTCTTTATTAATTTTTCCATTTTTTTCTTTGACATGTGACCCAAACGTTTATGCCACAAGAATGCAGAACTTTCTTTAAACATATTTGGCCTAACTACGTCATTTTGGTACTCAATAAGCAAGGATTCAAAAAATTGATCAAGAAGTTTTAATCTATATAAGTCATTAATTAAAATACTATAACCAACAATATTAGAATTTTTAAATAAATTAAAATAACTATGTCCACCATTAAAAGAAAAATCACAATTGTCCAACTTTGAAATAAAAATTAAATTCCTAGACATTGAAAATACATAAAAAGTCTTAGCTAAATCTAAATGAAAGCTTAGCTTGTATCCAACACCAAACGATAAGTTGCTATCCCTATAATTGGTGCTTTCACACGGTTTTCTATGTAGAGGAACATTTTACTTTGACTTGTGGTTTGGATCGTAAGGAATTTCTGCATTACATTAGATACATGAGTTGTAGTACCAGAATCAAGCCACCAAAAATTATGAGAAATATCAATTAAATTTGATTTATAAGTACATACATATGTTTCAAATATATCTTTCTTTTCGAACCATGCCTTACGTTTAGGACAATCCTTTTGAAAATGTCCTTCCTTCTTACAGAAATGACACTCTTTTGTATTGACATGTCCTTTCTTCTTAAAATTTTTGGACTTTGTCTTTAATTTCTTTTTTGATTTGTCAGCTCCTTAAACTAAGTTGACAGAATGACCGCCACAATTTTTAAGTCTATTTTTTTCTGTATGAGCTTTTCAATCAATTCATTAACATCCCATTTTTCCTTCATGACATTATAATTAATTTGAAAAGCTCCATACTTAAAAGGTAGTGAGTTCAAAATGAACTGCACATAAAGGAGTTGTCAACTGTCATAGTCAGTGCCTTTAATTTTGCAGCAATATTAGTCATCTCAATAGTATGCTCTTGCATACTCTTAGAGCTATCAAACTTCATGGCCGTGAGCTGTGACATTAATGTACTAGCAAGTGACTTATCAGCAGAACGAAAGCGGTCTTCCACAAATGCAAGATATTCTTTAAGTCTTAACATAAGACTTAATCCAACAGACTTAAAATGGAACTTCACTTGTTCACTCCATTCAGAAAAATTTAAACCATTAAACATGGTAACAGATGAAACTTGCGAATGAATTGAAATACTTGTCATTTAATCATACAATGCGCATATTAAGTTTAATTTTATCATCTACTCATCTACTCAGATTACAGGACATAACAAAGCATACTACAGTTTACTTTTGGGTAAAATTCTATAATATACTAACATACTAACATACAAATAAATGTCATATTTATTATACTTGAAGATTAAAATTCTTTGCCAAATACATATACCATCTTTGGACAATACATATATCTGACCTAAAAATAATAAATTTTCTCGTTCAAGTCTATTAATAATAGAAGAGATTTTATTTGGGTAAATCTAATTCTAAAATTAATTAACACATTATTAACTATACTTACATTTTACGTTATAATTTGGTCACTTTGGTGTACACAAGTAGTAAATAATTAAAATAAATTTAATACTATAAATAAAATATTTATAAATTTTTCATAATTTCATAATTGTCATCAACACTAAACATAAACTTAAAATTAAATTCATACATGAGTATAATTTATGGTCAAATTAAAATATTCAAAAAAAAAAAACATATAAAATATATACAACCACAAATATCCAATTTTGATGGCATGAAATTTAAAACCCACTTAATTAAAATCCAATTATAAATAATTAATCAGAAACATCATGGACATCATAGTTAGATCAGAAAAAATCACATACTTTCAAAACACATGCTCTGATATCACATGTAAATTTTTTTTAGCGAAAGCATTAATTTGGATCTTAAAAGTTGTGATCTTCATATCTGTATTGATTGTCATAATGAGTTTTGGTTACGGTATAATTAAATTTCAAGACTGGTTTAAAAGAGCGGTAGAGTTGAACTTCAATATTGCTTTCTCTCTCTTTCCTTTCTTGTAGACAGACGTTCATCAATATGTGAGTGAAAACTGTAAAGACATCGTGTATAGAGGCAGAAAGATGACCACCTTTTTATATAATATTATCTTTAAATCTAATGCGTCCATCGAACATTAGAATTAAAAGATGAGATTAAATCATTAATAATTTATAGATAATTACAATTAGATCTCAACACAAGTTTAAATTACAATAAACTTCCCACAACATATTCATATATGACATAAATAAAAGTTAATATGTTATAATGCAATGATATAATCATTAATAAAATAATTAAAACAGGGATATTATAAATTAAATAAGATAAACACTTATATTATTATTCTTTTGATTGGATGAATAGAAAAAAAATTAACTCGAAATCACCATCAAATTTTTCTTTCAACTAATGCTACTTATTATTCAAAATCTCAATTTCCATGATTCAATTTTCATCCTATTTTAATAAGATTCTTTAATTAATATATATCATTATCGCAACTAATATTTTTTTAAATGCAATGTACATGGTAAGAATCCAATTAAAATACTCACATAAAATCATCCTAAGTTATTAATTTTTTGACCAATATTATCCAATACTATATTGTAAATAATCTCTTCCAAAATTTTAAATTGCATAAATATAAATGAATAATTTTAATCATGAACAAAATTATATACATACACATATATATAGATTTTTTTAAAGGCAAAAATACTTCTCAACCAATATTCACTCAACCAACACCTCAACCTATGTGTATATTACATAATTCAATTTTTAACAACAGAAAAATTAATTTTAAACATTACAGTTAATTTTTCTCTTAATTACTTTATATATCCACTTTTCATATTTCTTCTTAACTAACATTAAATTATAAAATAATTGCTAATTGATTTTTTTATTTCTATTTCTTCTTCATCATTTTAAATTTTCTCTTCCTCTTTATTCAAATTTCTGTAACATTTTTCACTCTGAATTCTCTTTCTTTAATTTTATCTATATTCATCCGTCAATATTTATTTTAAAATTAACCATTTTAAAAATTAAACACGCATCATAATATATCGCATCATATTTCATACCTAATCTTATCCATATAATTTCTTATCCATATAATTATATTATATATTAATTATTTCTTTTAGTTATTTCTTTCTATAAAACAATAAAGTAAAACCCGATTTATTATATTTTTATTTTTTTTATATTGCATACCCAAGAATGAGGATTGATTATTTCTTTAAAAAAATATATAGAAGGGAACTAATTCGAAAACATGAATCAAAATGCTTCATATCACTAAGGTTTAGGCTTGTTTCTTTCTATTCAAATATTTATGTTGATAGTTTGATTCCTATTATATACTGATTACATCTCTTAATTACCTTTTTTCTTAAAATTAAAATTCGTAATTGATTACATTCTCATTTTTTTAATTTTATTTCATGATTGATTCTTCTTTAAATAGATATATAGGAGAAAAGTGATTTAAATACTTACACAAGAGTACCTCATCATCAAAATGTTCACTCAATTTTACATATTCAAATATCTGTACTTATGATTGATTCATTTCAACTATATTTAGAGTATATTCTTTGATTAATTTTTTCTATAAACAAAATTTTTAATTTATTACCTTTTAATTTTTAAATTATATCAGACAAATTGATTATATTATAATTTTTCAATTATATACTATAATTGATTTTTTTTTTAAATAGATATATAGAGATAACTGATTCAAATATTCGTACCAAAATATGTCACATCTTATTAAGTTTTCTTCTCAAGTTTATCTATTAAATTCTCTATATCGATTATTAATATTTTCATTATATCTTAGTTACTTCTGTAATTAATTCTTTTTTATAAATAAAATTTCTAATTCATTATATATATTTTCAATTTATTATATCATGTGATTAATTTTTTTAATAGGATAATATGTATATTAAGTCCCATCATGAATAATTGATTCTTTTCTGATTAATGTTAGTATATTTTTACATCACATAATTATTCTTTTTTATTTAAATATTAATAAATCTAATTATTTAGTACATGTTTTTTTTTATTTAATTATCTTGTATAATTATAAAAGAAAAATGTCATTTTACAATGATATAGCATTATTGTTTTCAAATTTTACGTGATATTAATGGTAGTGACTAGGTGTGAATATATACGTAATACATGCAAGGCAATAATATCCTTTTCAAATAATACGAGTGTGAACAATGAGGAAATTGTGAAAGTGGAAACTAGCTACTACTGATTGCAGCATGTCAATTAGCCTTTCTAGAAAACTTTTGACCATAGCAATAAATATTTTACGTTTATTATTTTCGGTTTTTTTTTTTCAAGTACTACTGATAAATTTATTATCGGAATTAAAAATTCGTTAATAACGATTTAATCAAACGAATTTTATATCAAAACTGTTAATAAATTCGTCAATTTAATCGACACTAATATACAACGTTAAATCTGATGATAATTAATATTTTTTTGTAGTGAATATTAACAAATCTAATTATTTAATATATAATTTTTTTTAAATAACATCTATATTAAAATTATTCCGCATACAGATGCAACAAATGCTTCACATATATTAATTTATTATACGGACACTTTTTGACTTATCATTATTCTTTTTAGTATTTTGAATTAATTGTATGACTAATAAATATTAATTAATAAGTCAAAACAGTCGTTACACTTTTATAATAATTTAGGTCCTTAATTATATCATTATTTTAAATAATACTACTTGTTATATGTATTAATTTTTTTGTTATTTTTATCCTTAATAAATAATAATGATATAGTTTTTAGAAATAATTATTCTAAATATATACTAAAATTAGTCATTAAAATTAATTATTAAATAAAATATATATTAAAAATATAAATACATATTAAAGATAAATTAAATCATACATCTAATTTTAATGATTGATTTTATTATATAAATAATATTTTTAAATTAAAAAATAATAATTTTTATTAAATCCTCTTCTATTTTAATACATGCCAACAACAAAAAAAAATTTCACATTAATCCATAAATTTATCTCAATAAAATATATAAATTTAGTTACAATTTCAGTCTATATATTTTTAGTTTTATCTTTTTAATTATTATACTAATGTACTCTTTATGTACTCTTTCAATTTTATTAATTTCTTAAGAAAATTGCTCTTAGGAGCGCTAGATCCATCCTACTCTTAATTTTATGTCCATCAATTACTTTTTTTTTGGTCATGATCCATCCTCTACTCTTTTTTTTATTTGTTCTTTTACACAACACACACAACACTCACATACACTACAACTACTATCGGTTCTATATAACTTCTGAACTTAGTCAGGATTCCAACCCTTTGTTCGATGATGAGATGGGCCTAAATATATACCAACAAATATTAGTGGGTATGTGCACATATTAGAATCTACCGGGCCTGTAACTTTTTTTCCTTTTGTTTGTATGTTGGGTTATCCTATTTTTCTAAGACCAAGGCAAGATGTTGCTAAAAATAAGTAACAAGGACCTTTTTGTATTTACCTTAAAAGCCCGATTTTATTTGGTTCTGACAGGTTAAGATTATTCATTAACTTACAAACGGGGATTAACTACAGAGGCTGGAAGGCCATGCCTTTCATCATAGGTAAGCCACTAATTAACCACTTGAGAACAATTGGAACAACTCTTTCATTCTATCTATCACTCTCTTTTGCCGCAGGAAATGAAACTTTTGAGAAACTTGGAGCCATTGGAACCTTAGCAAACCTGTTGGTGTATCTAACAACAGTTTTCAACCTGAAGAACATCACAGCTACAAACATGATCAACATCTTCAACGGCAGCACCAACTTTGCAACCTTGATTGGTGCCTTCTTCTCTGATACTTACTTCGGTCGCTACAAAACACTTGGATTCTGCACTACCACCTCCTTCTTGGTACTACTCCAAATTTTAAGGTTAATTTATTTTATTTAATTTGACATGCCAACGGAGCCTTGGAGCAACGGTTGATTTATTTTATTTAATTTGACATGCCAACGGAGCCTTGGAGCAACGGTTGAGTTGTCTCTGTGTTACCGCAAGATGATTGTGCATCAGGCTGCCCCTTTTATTTAATTTGATATGCATCCTTATTACATCACACATATGAACCTATGAAATATTTGTTGATGATGTTGCTGTATCTGAATGAAAACAGGGCTTGCTTGTGATTCAACTAACAGCAGCATTCAAGAATCTTCATCCACCAAAATGTGGAAATGAGAGCAGCACATGCAAGGGTCCAACAGCGGGTCAAATGGCGTTTCTTCTCTGCGGATTTGGCCTTCTTCTGATTGGTGCAGCCGGGGTTAGGCCATGTAACTTAGCATTTGGAGCAGATCAATTCAATCCAAACACTGAATCAGGAAAAAAAGGTGTCAACAGCTTCTTCAATTGGTACTTCTTCACCTTCACCTTTGCACAAATGGTGTCCCTCACACTAATTGTGTATGTTCAATCAAATGTGAGTTGGGCCCTTGGTCTTGGAATCCCTGCAGCTTTGATGCTTCTTTCAGTTGTGGTCTTCTTCTTGGGTACCAAGATTTATGTGAAGGTTCAACCAAGTGGTAGCCCCATAACTAGTATTGTGCAAGTTTTAGTGGTTGCAATCAAGAAAAGGGGACTCAAAAAACTACCTCAAAAAGAGTATCCAATGCTCTCACTCTTCAATTATGTCCCACCTAAGACTTTGAACTCTAGGCTTCCTTACACTCATCAGTTTAGGTAATATTTCAAGACTTTGTGTTTCATTCTGCTACCACTTCTAATCTTCTGTTTGGGAAATGTCTTTAAGATGAGAAGAAAGAAAAGAAAAGTGTTTCTGTCCTTTATTTTACTATTTCAATTTGGTGATTGATATGGCCCTTAAAGTTTAGTATTTAATTTGATAAGAAAAATTAAAATTTAATATTTAATTTAAAAAGTATATAAAAACAAATCATTTTTAAATATTTGACTTTTACTTTAAAAAATAAGTTCCATAAATTTTCCATCCAAATAAAAGACATAAAAAATTTGGTCTTTTAATTTTTAGGTCTTTAGAAAATAAGCAAATTATATCTTTTGTTAAAACCGAAAGAAAAAGTCTATGGGCAGCAGTTTGGTCAACACTTAACCAACAAAAATAAAATGAGTAATCTCACACTATTAAAATCACCCGTGATGACTAATTGATGACTACAAATCACCAAAATATTTAGTTTCGGTTCGATCAACTATTTTAAACAAGTTTGTGTTTCCTTTTGTCTTTATATTTTTGTTGAGACAATTACCAAACATGACCTTAGAACTTTCATTTAGGTTTTTAAGTGTGAATAATTTAGCCTCGTCTTGATTAGATTTTGATCAAATAAAGTTTAGATTAGTTTTTTTAAAAAAAATTTATTTTTTAGAAAGTTTTTTTTTAATAGACAAAAGTTATTTCACATCTAGATAGATTTTTTAGAAAGAATTTTTAAATATTAAAAATGTTTTTTATTTTTTTTAAGTAAAGAATTATTGGCTTTTTAAAAAAATAATTTATTTTTTAAAAATAAATATATCCAAATATATTTAAAAATTAATAAACATACTTTGTTTTTTATAAAAAATATTTTTTATTTAAATTAATCAATTCAAACCAGCACAAATTAGATTAGCTAATGTAATGAGCCCTCCCCCGCCCCAGCCAAAGGCCAAAAGTAAAATAAGAGATTCCATCATGACATAATTTATATTCTGAGGTGATCTAATATGATAATGAAAAAATTAACGTTACAATGAACAGGGCATTGGACAAAGCTGCAATTATGACCCCACAAGATAAAATAAACCCTGATGGATCTGCGGCTGAACCATGGAAGCTTTGCAGCATGCAGCAAGTGGAAGAAGTGAAATGCTTGGTGAGGGTGTTACCTATTTGGTTCTCAGCAATTTTGTACTATTTAGTTATTGTTCAGCAGCACACTATTCTCGTGTTCCAAGCACTTCAATCAGATAGAAGAGTTGGCCACACAAACTTCAAGATCCCAGCTGCATCTTACTATGTTTTCCTCATGTTGTGTATGACTCTTTGGTTGCCAATCTATGACCGGATATTAGTCCCTTTGCTGCGCCGAGTTACCGGAAAAGAAGCCGGCATCACGCTCCTTCAGAGGATGGGAATCGGCATATTCCTCGCTATACTTAGCATGATAGTGTCTGCATTTGTTGAAGGACATAGACGAAGCCTAGCCCTAAGCAGTCCTATAGGAATGCAGCCCAGAAAAGGCGCGATTTCATCCATGTCAGCACTTGTTTTGATTCCTCAATTGGCACTAGCAGGGCTATCTGAATCGTTCACTGCTGTTGGACAAGTTGAATTTTACTATAAGCAGTTCCCTGAGAACATGAGAAGCATTGGACAATCACTATTCTATTGTGGCATGGCAGGGTCAAGTTACTTGAGCACTCTGTTGATCTCAATTGTTCACAAAACCACGGCCAAATCGGCCACCGGCAATTGGTTGCCGGAGGATCTTAACAAGGGCAGATTGGACTACTTCTATTTCATGATTGCAGCTCTAGAAGTCATGAATTTGGGGTACTTTTTGATGTGTTCAAGATGGTACAAATACAAAGGAAATGATGATAGTTATAGTAATAATAGTAGCATTGAACTTAATGGAGTAACTAAAACTTCTGAAACATCAATTGATGGTGTTTAATTATGACTCAAGTCAACAAGACACTATAATATTATTGATATTGTACTATTGGATTATCTTAATACTTTGGTGCATTATAGCATTATTGTAGTGCAGAGAGTTATACTGTTTTGTTTGATTCCGTTTAGAGAGATCGTTTTCACTAGAATAACACTTCAGAATAATATAAGATTTAATATTTTCACTTCAGAATAACACTTCTGAAATGCCAAAAGATGAAATGGTGGAGGAATAGGTTGATATTGCTGATCGAAGCTGTTTCCGAAGATGGCTCCTGAATTTTCAACAACTTTAAAATCTCCATTATTAGATTACACTAAAGTTGTTACCATTAAAAAGACAGCAGGGTACTATTTTTGCATTCCTGAACTGTGTGAAGTTGGAGGAAGAGTCATGCTTTACCATTTTGAAGGATGCCATTGTTAGGGCTGAAGCACAACAACTATCACCAAGATTAGAAGAAAACAAAAATGAAGAATTCATTGTTGTTGATTATGGTGATGGTTTTCTTAGTGAGCATGACGTCAGTGTTGGCAAGGTTTGTTATTTCTTGCCAATTAGAGGAAATAAATTTGATGACTTGTTCCATCATTGCTCTTCACAAAATTCCATCAGCTTTCAATTGCCACTAAGCAACAAAGTCCCTCACATGTGGTGATGAGTAACACTTCAGAATAATACAAGATTTGTGCCTCTAGTGAAAACAATCTTTCTAAACGGAATCAAACAAAACAGTACAACTCTTTACACTACACTGATAATAATGCTATAATGCACCACAGTATTAAGATAATGCAATAGTACAATATCAATAATATTATAGTCTTATTGACTTGAGTCATAATTAAACACCATTAATTGATGTTTCAGAAGTTTTAGTTACTCCATTAAGTTCAATGCTACTATTATTACTATAACTATCATTATTTCCTTTGTATTTGTACCATCTTGAACACATCACAAAGTACCCCAAATTCATGACTTCTAGAGCTGCAATCATGAAATAGAAGTAGTCCAATCTGCCCTTGTTAAGATCCTCCGGCAACCAATTGCCGGTGGCCGATTTGGCCGTGGTTTTGTGAACAATTGAGATCAACAGAGTGCTCAAGTAACTTGACCCTGCCATGCCACAATAGAATAGTGATTGTCCAATGCTTCTCATGTTCTCAGGGAATTGCTTATAGTAAAATTCAACTTGTCCAACAGCAGTGAACGATTCAGATAACCCTGCTAGTGCCAATTGAGGAATCAAAACAAGTGCTGACATCGACGAAATTGCGCCTTTTCTGGGCTGCATTCCTATAGGACTGCTTAGGGCTAGGCTTCTTCTATGTCCTTCAACAAAAGCAGACACTATCATGCTAAGTATAGCGAGGAATATGCCGATTCCCATCCTCTGAAGGAGCGTGATGCCGGCTTCTTTTCCGGTAACTCGGCGCATCAAAGGGACTAATATCCGGTCATATATTGGCAACCAAAGAGTCATACACAACATGAGGAAAACATAGTAAGATGCAGCTGGGATCTTGAAGTTGGTGTGACCAACTCTTCTATCTGATTGAAGTGCTTGGAACACAAGAATAGTGTGCTGCTGAACAATAACTAAATGGTACAAAATTGCTGAGAACCAAATAGGTAACACCCTCACCAAGCATTTCACTTCTTCCACTTGCTGCATGCTGCAAAGCTTCCATGGTTCAGCTGCAGATCCATCAGGGTTTATTTTATCTTGTGGGGTCATAATTGCAGCTTTGTCCATTGCCCTGTTCATTGTAACGTTTATTTTTTTCATTATCATATTAGATCTCCTCAGAATATAAATTATGTCATGATGGAATCTTTTTTTATTTTACTTTTGGCCTTTGGCTGGGGCGGGGGAGGTCTAATTACATTATCTAATCTTATTTGGGTTGGTTTGAATTGATTTATTTAAATAAAAAAATATTTTTTTATAAAAAATAAAGTATTTTTATTAATTTTTAAATATATATGGATATATTTATTTTAAAAAAATAAATTATTTTTTTAAAAAGCCAATAATACTTTACTTAAAATAAATAAATAAATAATATTTTTAATATTTAAAAATTCTTTTTAGAAAATCTATTTAGATGTGAAATGACTTTTGTCTATTAAAAAAAATCTTTTTAAAAACTAAATTTTTTTTTTTCAAAAACCAATCTAAACTTAAAACTTTATTTGATCAAAATCTAATGGCTAAATTATTCACACTTGAAAAATCCAAATGAAAGATCTAAGGTCATGTTTGGTAATTATCTTAACAGAAATATAAAGACAAAAGAAAACACAAACTTGTTTAAAACAGTTGATCAAACCAAAACTAAATATTTCCGTTTTAACTTTTAAGGCATAATTTGCCTGATTTTTTATCGACCTAAAAATTAAAAGACCAACTTTTTTATGCCTTTTATTTGGGTGGCAAATTTATGGAACTTATCTTTTAAAAGTAAATAACAAATATTTAAAAATGATTTGTTTTTATATACTTTTTAAATTAAAAATTAAATATTAATTTTTTTAACAAATTAAATACTAAACTTTAAGGGCCATGTCAATCACCACCAAATTGAAATAGTAAAATAAAGGACAGAAACACTTTTTTTTTTCTTTCTTTCTTCTCATCTTGAAGACATTTCCCAAACAGAAGATTAGAAGTGGTAGCAGAATGAAACACAGTCTTGAAACATTACCTGAACTGATGAGTGTAAGGAAGCCTAGAGTTCAAAGACTTAGGTGGGACATAATTGAAGAGTGAAAGCATTGGATACTCTTTTTGAGGTAGTTTTTTGAGTCCCCGTTTCTTGATTGCAACCACTAAAACTTGCACAATACTAGTTATGGGGCTACCACTTGGTTGAACCTTCACATAAATCTTGGTACCCAAGAAGAAGACCACAACTGAAAGAAGCATCAAAGCTGCAGGGATTCCAAGACCAAGGGCCCAACTCACATTTGATTGAACATACACAATTAGTGTGAGGGACACCATTTGTGCAAAGGTGAAGGTGAAGAAGTACCAATTGAAGAAGCTGTTGACACCTTTTTTTCCTGATTCAGTGTTTGGATTGAATTGATCTGCTCCAAATGCTAAGTTACATGGCCTAACCCCGGCTGCACCAATCAGAAGAAGGCCAAATCCGCAGAGAAGAAACGCCATTTGACCCGCTGTTGGACCCTTGCATGTGCTGCTCTCATTTCCACATTTTGGTGGATGAAGATTCTTGAATGCTGCTGTTAGTTGAATCACAAGCAAGCCCTGATTTCATGCAGATACAGCAACATCATCAATAAATATTTCATAGGTTCATATGTGTTGTGATGTAATAAAGATGCATATCAAATTAAATAAACTATAAAAGGCACAATCATCTCGCGGTAATACAGAGACAACTCAACAGTTGCTCCAAGACTCAGTTGGCATATCAAATTAAATAAAATAAATTGACCTTAAAATTTGGAGTAGTACCAAGAAGGAGGTGGTAGTGCAGAATCCAAGTGTTTTGTAGCGACCGAAGTAAGTATCAGAGAAGAAGGCACCAATCAAGGTTGCAAAGTTGGTGCTGCCGTTGAAGATGTTGATCATGTTTGTGGCTGTGATGTTCTTCAGGTTGAAAACTGTTGTTAGATATACCAACAGGTTTGCTAAGGTTCCAATGGCTCCAAGTTTCTCAAAGGTTTCATTTCCTGCAGCAAAAGAGAGAGATGGATAGAATGAAAGAGTTGTTCCAATTATTATCAAGTGGTTAATTAGTGGCTTACCTATGATGAAGGGCATGGCCTTCCAGCCTCTGTAGTTAATCTTCGGATCATCATCATCATCGTGTTCATGTTGTTGTTGTGTTTGTGTGACATATTTCTCATTATTCTCCATTGTTGGTTTCTTGTTTGTGTCACTCTTAGTCTCAGTTTCTACCATTGTTGTTCTTGTGTTGAGGAATATGTGTTATGGCTTCTTATCTTTTAATGGTGAGTGGGGCAAAAGAGAATTGAAGGAGGGTGTAGTTATTTATGTATGAATGAATGATTGGGAAAG